>NW_028324155.1:4242424-4545454 GCF_054372755.1 Phalangium opilio
AGCGGAGGAATAAATCATTTAAATTTTTGGGGGGTTCACGGAAGGGTGGATGCGGCATGGGGAAGATGGGGCGAGCGAGCGAGCGAGTTGGAAGTTCCAAAAGATATAGACCGGTAGAAAACAATGCGGGCATTGTGTGTAGTCAAGCGGCTATTAACCGACGTTACGAACGCATTATCTATAAACTAAAACCCGCCCGAACCACTTTTGTTGCGGCGTTAGCCTAGGAGTGGGTAGAAAACGAAAAGCGAAAAGGGGTGCCCTATTGACTTCTTCTCTTGCCGCCATTTTAGTCGATAATTGCAGACGCTTTTCTCTTCACCCAAGATCTCCTTTTAAAACCAAGGATATTACTTAAAAGGAAGCCCTAATACACAGGGTCTCTGCCTACTCGAGGCGAAATTTGACGACCGACCAAGATATTCAGTTTTATTATTAAAATTCAAAAGATGCCCACCATCGTGCACCATACAGAGAATGGATATATAAATTTCTAGGCAGCCCAAGGCCCTCCATTGCCTTGATTAAAATTTAAGCAATGAGCTTCTCCATTGAATGATGATGAGAGTATTATAAGGAATCTTTTGTCGGTCTATTGTGAGCGGTTTTACGTTACGACCCCTTTCCTAAGAGGTTTAGGCCTAAGTTCTAAGAGGTTCGAAATTTAACCCGTTACTCATTTTAAATGAATTAAGATTAATTTATACTCTAGAAACAATAAATTAATGGAAAAATTTAATAAAAGTGTCTAAGGAAAACCCATAAAACGTGACGTAAAACAGACCTAAATAAATTTAGATTGTTCTTACGCCGCAGTCTGCGTATGTAATGTATTTCTAAGGGGTCACTATCCCCAATAAACTTGGAATTCCATGGTAGATTGTTTCGCGGGAGTTTGAGCGATGTCCTACAGTTGGTTTTCTCGTTTCTCTCAACGGTTTTTCCCTTCCCATGAATAAAACAGAAGCGAACAACATCCCTCCCTAGCTGCACCGACGTACATCGTATCTCTAATAATGTCCGTTTGGGTATACGCAAAAGAAAGACGCGTCATTCCTTTTGTTTTCCGGGGGAAGGAAGAAAGGTCGACATGATCTCTAGGAAAAGAAAACCGTAGGAATCTGCAGCTGGAAATTGATTTTTCACGCCCGGACAGTCCCTCGTACCTACCAACCTTCCCTCCTGAACTATCCCCACAGCGTAACATATCCATTTTGGTTTTCATTTCGCTCATATTTGGCGCGTACGGTACGTGGTGACCAAAAGTCGATAGAAACAGGGTATTTTTACATGGAATGTCAGAGGAAAAGATTGGGTTTGTCGTAAGAATGTAGAAAGGTCCATGTTTGACCATGTTAAGCCTTGGCATTTAACTTCCCCCTGGTGATTATGATTAAATACTAGACTAAAATTGCTCCCAATACATGTATTATTAATTTTAAGAAAGAGTAACGACCTTTTACAAAAAAGCAGTAAACTGTTTGATATTAAACTTTCCATATGGGCAATTAGGAAAATTTGCATACTTTGACGAATTAGGCTTAACGCGGACCATGTTTTTTTATCAATATTCATAGGAGAAGGTATAGCCAAATAGTCGGCCACCTGTTTATATTCCTGCAGAGCCACCGGTCTTGTCACCCGAAAATGACCGGGACATTTATATCAACTATAATAATAACCCATAATAGCCGGGCCATAAATGACGTTTTTGACACAGCGTCACCACCTAGAGAGACCAAAGCACTGACGCGGCGAGCGATTAGCGTACGTTCTTGCTTAGCTCCGGTAATTTATTATAAACAACACAACCCTCGTATGCTAAATTCTAGTTTCATACGGTAGTATACACAGTATAATAACTTTAATGAGCGATATGTTTAATTCGTCAAAGTTTTTTCCTGCTCTTGCTGGACATAGAACGAAACATAGGCATGGATATCACGTCCGACGGTTTCGCGGGTTTTTAACTTCCGGTGACGTACGCGCCAAGATTTAATTTCAATGTAGGGTTGCTATGGAAACCTTAAGCCTATTTCTGAATTGTTTTTATTTACATATTATAAGGTTACTTGGCGAAGTATCAACATTTAATTATTTCTGAGGGCAAAGGTTAAAGACTATATATTAAGCGGGAGTCAAGATTCTCTGACACTTGTTTCTAAGGTCACGAAATACCCCTAAATTTCCTATTGGTCTATTTAGTCTTAACACTTGGCATCCTAAATTATGTAAGTTTTATTCAATTTCCCAAATCCGATTAAACTACTTACGTCAGATTAACGTTTAGCTTAACATATACTGTGCAAATCCGATTTCCAATTCAATAATTTAGCAAATTAGATTCGGGATAAAAGCCTGTCCTACCGTGATAGTGAAAGATTAAAGTATTTTAGACTTTACTCTCTTTTTTTTTTTTTTGTAAAATAAGTTTAAGTTTGGAATTACATCCAGCGTAAAACGATATAAAAAGATATTTGGCCATAAAATCGTTTATCATGTCGAGCCTCAAAACCGAAGAAAACCTCATAAATTTAAAAGAAAAAAATAATAAAAAGGCGCTCTAGAATATATCCTGTTACGCAAATACAACCACCACGGACGGTGGACTGCCAGACACATTCTGATTAATGATAGACGAAGCTGGAATGAAAATCCGCGCTCTCGACACAAAAGCGCGCGCGAGCTTCTCTACTCGAGAAGTTTCGGATAAAAATGCGCCAAAATTTTAAGCGCTAACATTTTTTTCATTTCCCGCAAAAATTGAAAGACGCTCGAGCTAAAGATATACAGAAAAAAAGAACAAGCCCTCACGCGGTGTTTTATGATCACCTTTCGTATTTCAAAAACAACATCGAAATAGAACACCATATCAAGGAACAGTACAACAAAGAATTTATACCTTTAAAAGCCTACTGCGAATTTTCTTTTAACAGTTAAACCGACCGATAACACTTCCCCTTTAAAACCGCATTTACTTATTTCTTTATACACGATAATCAATTGAATAGTTCTTAATCTTCATAAAATTCCACAAGAAAAAGAATGAAAACCTCAAAGCACAAAAAGCGAAAAGCGGCGCCAAAAAAAAAAGAACTTTGAACTAAAGAATGGATTTTAATATCAGTCAGGATTCGCATTGGAGTTAGTCCAACCGTGAGGATGCGAACAGAAAGACAGGGGAACAAAAAATAAATAAAATAAAGGAACATTAATAATCGAAGACCGACCGGAATTGCGCAAGAAGAAACATCCTGACAGCAAAATAAATAAAATTCCATCCCGTCGAATGCGAGGGTACATATATTTATTGAATCGAATGGAGGGGAAAAGGCGGGACAAGGTGCACGAAAAATTAAGATACATCTAGTCCAAGGGGGTCCCCGGCCCAAGCTAGCTATTTCTCGAGGCGCTGCAATGACGTCAAAGACTCGGTGCGAGATGGAAAATATTGGAAGCCCATTCGATTCGCTTTCCCAGCGGGATTCCCTTTTTAAAACCGAGAAATCACGATGAAGGCAAATTGAAATTATATTTCAAATTTGTTCATCGCGGGAATTTAGCCTTGGAATCGAACCAATATTTAAAAGCCTCCGTTTTATTTTTCACTCAGGATCTTATATTGACTTAGAATTTGAGATAGAATTCGAAATTTGATATTAGAAAATAAATATTGATTACCCAGTTTGGTTACAGTAGAAATTTTATAAGGGAATTATTTTTAAATCAATCTAAATGATGTTGCTTTTAATTTATCTTCTTGAATTGATGTAATCTGATATTAATATAACTCGAGCTTTTATTTCTTGGCGGATTAATATCCCCTTATCAAAAAGGGTCGCAGTCATAAGTGTGAGATAGCTACAGCGTACTGTTGCAAAAATAAAATCGCTAGACCAAGGTCTCTTTCAGACACTTCGAAGGCGTACCCTTGAGGTGACAGTCGACTAAGAAAAATCGACAGTGTTGGTCTTAAAACTACTAAAAACCATGTCGATCTCACTCGCAACGAAAATTAAAAAGGTATATTAATAACTTTAAAATAAAAACCCTCCAAATATTTTAAAATAAACCGTTACACTTGGACAATAATTTAGATTATGGACTATCAAGGTCTTGTTGCGGCTCCATTTAATGCCTTCAATGATACCGGGTAACATTTCTCTTATCAGCTTATTCCTTATGTCATTAGAATTATAAACAACTCATAAATATTAATACTAAAAACAGAGAGCTGGTTGTAGACTGTATTCCAAAATACGAAAAATACCTTCGGGATAATGGTGTTTACGGAATTTACGGTAAGATAACCACGAAATGTGTTTACATCTTCAATGATCATTGACGCCAAAATACTAAATAAATAGTAAATGGTACAACCGGGGAATGGCTTTCAATGAATATTCAAGAGAGAAAGAAGACGGCTGAAGAATGGTTAAAAGCCGCCAAAGATAAGTGAGTCTAACCTGTTTAACATCTACCGAATTAATCCTCAAAATTAAATAAAAAATATTTAACTATAGCATGAAGTTAACAGTGATTCACATCACGGCTAACTGCATGAAGGACATGTTGGAGTTGGCAAGTGTCCATACTAACATTTATAATAGTCTAAGCCTTTAATTTAAATGATTATACAACAGGCTCGGCACGCTGAAGAATTAAACGCTGACGCGATAGCCCTTCTGCCACCAATATACTATAAACCCGATAATAATGGTGAATTTCTTACACGGAGTTAAATTTGTAATCCGACTTATAAAAAAAATTATAATTAACAGCCCAGCTTATAAACTACATGAAAGAGGTATCATCAGTAATACCCAACACTCCAATTATTTTCTATCACAACCCATGCTTTTCGGGAGTACAGCGTACGTAATTAACAATTTGAAATGCGTAATTTTTTCCATAATTAATTCTTGAAATATTTTAGTGAATTTGAACGAATTCATTTCGGAAGCGCGACCATTAGTACCAAATTTTTGCGCCGCCAAATTCTCACCCACTGACATAAAGGACATGGTTTACTGCCAAGCTAACCATGGGCGTGACTTCAAGATCATGCCGTCATGTGATGAGCTTTGGCTCGCATCTTTGTCACTGGGTATAAAGGCGGGAATTGGAAAAAGTCATGGGATACTACCAAAACTTAACAACGAAGTAATGAAATGGTTTAAAGAAAAAGACATGGAAAAGGCTTGGGAAGCTCAGGTAATTGGAGAATGTTTATCTCCCCAAAAATAAATGTTTAAATGAATTGTATTTCAGATGAAATTAAACTCAGTCATAGAAATAATTTCGAAGAGAGGTAAATAAATTAAATTAACTTGTATAGTTAAATACTAATAATTTTATCTATAATATAGGGAAGGTGCTTGCTACCATGAAAGCATTCGTGAATTTAACCTCCCCAATTGACGTTGGGCGTATAAGGTTGCCCATTTCACCTTTGACCCAAGATGAACTCAACAGTTTGCAGAACGAAATTAAATCACTTAATTTATAATTACATTTTTAATTTGAAAATTATCGAAAATAAAGTGTAACTGATCAATTTCAGATCTTTATTGACTTGGGATTTCAATTTTGGCATTCAAAATAAATTAGTATTATTAAATATTTGTTTTTCATTTACCTGCTTGAAGAACTGACGCAATTTCAAAGATTCTTATATCTTAGGCCTTTGCAAAGCCATTATCTAATTTATATCTTATTGCTTTAACATCCCGTTATCAAATACGTCACTGACGTGAGCTTGAGATAGCTCTTAGCTCTACATCTACAGTCTGGAGAAATAACTCGCTACCAAGGTCTCTTCCAGACTTCGAAGGCGTGCCAGCTAGTCGACTAAGCAAAATCTCCTTTTAATTTAGCATCATTTTAGTCTAAAAACTGTCAAAACACCATGTCGACGTCACTCGCAACGAAAATTAAAAAGGTATTTTTAATTAAAATATTCAATAACACTTAAATTAATTCGAGTTTTTTAAGCGCAATCCGTTTTACTTCTACATTAATTTAGATTATGGACTTTCAAGGTCTTGTCGCGGCTCCCTTTACGGCTTTCAACGACGCAGGGTAACTAAAGGATCAGTTTCTCTTAAATAAATTAAATGTTTTATCTATATACTTCTCCGATGTCGTTTGAATTATATAAACAAACCATTAATACTAATACTAAAAACAGAGAGCTGGTTGTAGACGGTATTCCCAAATACGAAAAATACCTTCGGGACAATGGTGTTTACGGAATTTACGGTAAAATCAAGCCTTCAATGATTATAGACACTAAAATATACTAAATAACTAAACAACTAAATAGTAAATGGTACAACCGGGGAATGGCTTTCAATGAATATTCAAGAAAGAAAGAAGACGGCTGAAGAATGGTTAAAAGCCGCCAAAGATAAGTGAGTCAAAGGCTTAAAACCTTTCTAGTTAATCCTTAAAATTAAATAAAAATATTTAACAACAGCATGAAGTTAACAGTAATTCACATCACAGCAAACTGTATGAAGGACACGTTGGACTTGGTAACTTCACAAACTTATTCTTATTTACCTGCCTCAATTCATTAGCATATTTATAACAATAATTTCGCACAACAGGCTCGGCACGCTGAACAATTAAACGCTGACGCCATAGCCCTTCTGCCACCACTTTACTACAAACCCGATAATAACGGTGGATTTCTTACACGCAATTAAATTTCAAATCTGACTTAAAATAATCATGATCATTAACAGCCCAGCTTATAAATTACATGAAAGAGGTAGCGTCAGCCATACCCAACACTCCAATTATTTACTACCACAACCCAGGAAGAACCGGAGTACACTGTACACACAATTAACACTGACATTTAAATTCTCCTTCTGATTAATGAAACTTGAAAATGTTTTTAGTGAATTTGAACGAATTTATTTCGCAAGCCCAACCATTAGTGCCAAATTTTTGCAGTGCTAAATACGCCCTGTCCGATCTAAAGGATTTGGTTTATTGTCAAGCTAACCATGGACGCAATTTCAAGATGATGTCTGCCATTGATGAGATTTGGTTAGCTGCTTTGTCCCTGGGTGTAAATGCGGGTATTGGAACCACTCACGGCATCATGCCAAAACTCAACAACGATATTACAAAATGGTTTCAAGAAAAGGACATGGAAAAGGCTATGGAAGCTCAGGTAATTGGGGAATACTTCTCAATACTTAATAAATATAAGTATAAATGAATTGTATTTCAGGTGAAATTAAACGCGGCCACAGAAATAATTGGAAAGAGAGGTAAATTAAACATATATGAAGTTAAACGCCCTTCTACAATTATGACTTATCTATAATTTAGGATACAAACTCGCTGCCATGAAAGCCGTCATGAACCTAACCACTCCAATCAACGTTGGACGCGTAAGGTCTCCAATTTCTCCTCTAACAGAAGATGAATTCAATGGTTTACAAAAAGAAATTAAATCACTCAATTTATAATGACATTATTTCGAAACAATAAAATCATACAAAAACTATTTAAATTACTTCTATGTTATAACATAAAAATGCAACTTAAAATTCAGCAAAAACTACAATGGCAGACTTAAATTTTAATACAAGATAAAATCTGACCCAGTGAACTAAACCATTTTTTTTTTTGTTATAAAACTCTAGGTAAGTAGCTCTTTATCGGCTTCATATTCCGTTACAGTAGTTTAAAACTTTTGTTTTATCGCGAGCAGATTTTTAAAACACGATACGCGTCATGAACTGAACACTTCACGAGCCATTGAGTCCCTTCTCAAAAGCGGGCAAACCTTTCCAACATTTAGGAGCTCTAAAACGGTACCTAACCTAAAGGCTAGCGCGGACTATAGCTCCCCCGGACCGATTATTTATTTACCGGATGGCCGAAAACCATTTATAGGTCTACCTTAAATTAATCTTTAGCTCGCGCCAAAACGTTTATCGCGCCAACAATTATTTTTTAGTGTTCCCCCTCTCTTTCTCTTTGTTCGTTATCGGTGCCCTACATTCTGGACGCAAAGTGTCGTTTCAAACGAGAAATGGCATAGCAGATACTGTTGCAGCGAAAACCATTTAGGAGGTGTAAGTTATTCCCATACGCAACATAGAAAGCGCGCGTCGGGAAGTACACTTTAAAACTAGACTCCATATATCATCCCACTCATAACCATGGCGGCAAAACTAAATCCGTAGACAACCGGTTGTGTTCAAAAGGGGTGATACTATGGGATTAAAAACAAAGAATATAAATAATAAAAATATAATATACAGTTTTCAGTTTTGTAAACACAGGAAGCTCTCTTATTTAAGCGTAATGGCCGATGGTGGTGTTTGAATCCATGGTTTTAATAATGAAGTTATGGCTGGAAAAGGGTGGCGTAATTCTAAAACCATTCAGGTCTAAACTTTGGCACAGCGCCAAAAGATAGACAGACCTCCGTCCATATTTTGACGCAAAACACCTAAAACTAAAGGGCACTAAAGAACTGGTTCAAAAAACTAAAGGGGTAATAAGAAACCGGGACGAACTATATTTATAAATAAGTATACATTCGCCATAGAAACGAGTTTGACATCTCGGCTGTTACAGTCGAGAAACGAACGAACTGGACGAAGAAGTTTCAATATATAGTCGAAAAAGTATAGTGGCCATGGTCCATAACGTTTGACGAGAAGAGAAAATAGAATTTCTTATTATTGTTACTCTTCTTCTTTTTGGGCAGCACGAGTGATATATTTTTCCGTGAAATATTTTTCTGGGCCGAAACATTTGGAAGAGATCACGTTTTGCCCCGTCAGCTTTGGGTATTACCGTCCACCCATTTCCCATCTCCCAGGGTGCGCTTTAACGTTAACTCGGCAGCTATGTACGCGGGAAAAAAGGAAACGAATAGCGTGTAGGGTTGCGCGTTGTCGGGGACAAGTGGATGGCGCAAAAAATATAAGAACACGTTTACGGAAAAACAATATTCCGGCATCAGGAAACCAACCAGGCCATGGTAAAAAGAAGAAAACGAAATTGAACCTTTGGGAAGCCAAACCATTCCGGGCCCATATCTCTTTAGTCATTCTTTCATTTGGGTGGTGGTTCACTTATGAGAGGTGCTATTGGATACGCTCTAAGATACCTGGTCACGTACGTAAATGGGTTGACAGGTGACGTCATAAAACTCGAAATAAATATGACTTCTTGTGTAACCAACACACGAGGATAATTTACTTCAAAGTATTTCACTTCTGGCGAAAATGTACGTATAGGTAACCTTTAAATTCTTATAAAATGGCTTATCATATCCCGTCTGGTCCAAGATTTACGTTCAAAAAAGGAAATCTGAGCTGAGACTATGACAACATTTGAAGAAAAAAAAAAAACAGGAACAACGTATAGAAAAGCCAAAGCTATATATTGGTGCTAGCTTTACTATATTTTACGACGCGCATGAAGTCCGTTAAGTGTTTTACTTCTTTTTCTGGACACAAGACAAGGTAGAGAGAGACTTGGGGGAACTTGGACGATCATTTGTTTGGCTTTAAGATTACTCTCTTTCTCTCTCCGTCTTCCATTTCATAATGGCTTTATATATCCCTGGCTTTCTTCTTTGCTAGCTAGAGGTGGCGGACACCGTGCGAATAAAGCCCATGAACATAAATATTTTATATTAAAAGCCGAATTGTTTAGAGGTCTAGTTCCTACATTTTTTATAGACCCCAAGCGCGAGAAAGAATACGGTACTACAATCGTGGGTAAGGTAACAGCCGTAAGTATGATACCCAATAAAATACGTCAACGGAACTAGCAAGGATTGTAAAACGAAAGTTTGGTAACTAAGGTGCCCACCTTAACATACAGTTTTAGGTAGTGTTATACTTATAGCTTAGTGTTGCTTATGGTATAATAAATAGTAAAATAAATAGGGGTTTTTTGGGGCCATATAAATTGCCCTCTGTAGAGGACTAGAGGTACAGTATACGTACTCGTGAATAAGGCCAAAAATATACCTATACAATGACCCAAAGTTACCATGAGAGAGAAAAAGGGTTTTACACATTCTTAAGTTATGATTCGTATACTGTATACGCATTGCAGTCTATAAAGGAAATATATTTACATTGAAATTCTAGTTGTTTCACAAAGAAAAATGGGTTACTTTAAACTTGAATTCAATTTTAAAACGTCTTGGGCTCATACGTAACTTTCTAGAAATTCCCTCGTAGAATTCGTGGAATTACCTTTCGAGAGTTGAACTAGAATATAATGTTTAAAAACCCGTTGACTTTGTACAAAAATTCGACAAATTCTACCTTAGAGGTACATATTCCCAGCAACGAACAGTTCTGTTCAATTTAAAGTTAAAATAGAATAATTTGTTGTTGTCATCAATTTCCTTAATCCGTCTTGGCTGAACGACTTAATTTGACCAATGGCCTAGAAGATGACGTAAACGTCCAGTAATAAGAAGTTTGGAATCCCAGATAAGCCACGCCCATTTAGTATATATACATATATAGAATCCTCCTCGCGTTGTTACACAGAGAACAGCTTCTATCGTTTCTTTATACCTTAAGCCTTTCTCTAACACAGACTGTTCCTCGTACGCACTAAGCCAAGGATGTATTGATTTTTGGTATTCTCCTCGCCCTTGGTGTTTTAATACCGCGCCCCTTTATCGCTTTTCCTCCGCAACCCTTCCAGGCTCCTATATATATATAAAAAAAAGGGCCGAGTCGATGTTAAAACGTTCTTTCCCTTGTTTTTATACACCTTTTTTTCTCAACAACGGCTCCGTAACTTATTACAGAATGTAATATAAAAAACAACGATTGGAAATATTGTACAAAATTTAAGCAGTTACAAGATGCTTTGTTATGTTATTAACTTATACGATTCACTTATACGATTCACTTATATTTTAACGTATGGGTAGTAGAATTTGAAAATTTCGTTAAGCCTAGGTTAGAATTTGAAAATTTCGTTAAGCCTAGGTTAGAATTTGAAAATTTCGTTAAGCCTATAGGTTAGAATTTGAAAATTACGTTAAGCCTATAGGTTAGAATTTGAAAATTACGTTAAGCCTATAGGTTAGAATTTGAAAATTACGTTAAGCCTATAGGTTAGAATTTGAAAATTACGTTAAGCCTATAGGTTAGAATTTGAAAATTACGTTAAGCCTATAGGTTAGAATTTGAAAATTACGTTAAGCCTATAGGTTAGAATTTGAAAATTACGTTAAGCCTATAGGTTAGAATTTGAAAATTACGTTAAGCCTATAGGTTAGGATTTGAAAATTACGTTAAGCCTATAGGTTAGGATTTGAAAATTACGTTAAGCCTATAGGTTAGAATTTGAAAATTACGTTAAGCCTATAGGTTAGAATTTGAAAATTACGTTAAGCCTATAGGTTAGAATTTGAAAATTACGTTAAGCCTATAGATTAGAATTTGAAAATTACGTTAAGCCTATAGGTTAGAATTTGAAAATTACGTTAAGCCTATAGGTTAGAATTTGAAAATTACGTTAAGCCTATAGGTTAGAATTTGAAAATTACGTTAAGCCTATAGGTTAGAATTTGAAAATTACGTTAAGCCTATAGGTTAGAATTTGAAAATTACGTTAAGCCTATAGGTTAGAATTTGAAAATTACGTTAAGCCTATAGGTTAGAATTTGAAAATTACGTTAAGCCTATAGATTAGAATTTGAAAATTACGTTAAGCCTATAGGTTAGAATTTGAAAATTACGTTAAGCCTATAGGTTAGAATTTGAAAATTACGTTAAGCCTATAGGTTAGAATTTGAAAATTACGTTAAGCCTATAGATTAGAATTTGAAAATTACGTTAAGCCTATAGATTAGAATTTGAAAATTACGTTAAGCCTATAGGTTAGAATTTGAAAATTACGTTAAGCCTATAGGTTAGAATTTGAAAATTACGTTAAGCCTATAGGTTAGAATTTGAAAATTACGTTAAGCCTATAGGTTAGAATTTGAAAATTACGTTAAGCCTATAGGTTAGAATTTGAAAATTACGTTAAGCCTATAGGTTAGAATTTGAAAATTACGTTAAGCCTATAGGTTAGAATTTGAAAATTACGTTAAGCCTATAGGTTAGAATTTGAAAATTACGTTAAGCCTATAGGTTAGGATTTGAAAATTACGTTAAGCCTATAGGTTAGGATTTGAAAATTACGTTAAGCCTATAGGTTAGAATTTGAAAATTACGTTAAGCCTATAGGTTAGGATTTGAAAATTACGTTAAGCCTATAGGTTAGGATTTGAAAATTACGTTAAGCCTATAGGTTAGAATTTGAAAATTACGTTAAGCCTATAGGTTAGAATTTGAAAATTACGTTAAGCCTATAGGTTAGAATTTGAAAATTACGTTAAGCCTATAGATTAGAATTTGAAAATTACGTTAAGCCTATAGGTTAGAATTTGAAAATTACGTTAAGCCTATAGGTTAGAATTTGAAAATTACGTTAAGCCTATAGGTTAGAATTTGAAAATTACGTTAAGCCTATAGGTTAGAATTTGAAAATTACGTTAAGCCTATAGGTTAGAATTTGAAAATTACGTTAAGCCTATAGGTTAGAATTTGAAAATTACGTTAAGCCTATAGGTTAGAATTTGAAAATTACGTTAAGCCTATAGATTAGAATTTGAAAATTACGTTAAGCCTATAGGTTAGAATTTGAAAATTACGTTAAGCCTATAGGTTAGAATTTGAAAATTACGTTAAGCCTATAGGTTAGAATTTGAAAATTACGTTAAGCCTATAGATTAGAATTTGAAAATTACGTTAAGCCTATAGATTAGAATTTGAAAATTACGTTAAGCCTATAGGTTAGAATTTGAAAATTACGTTAAGCCTATAGGTTAGAATTTGAAAATTACGTTAAGCCTATAGGTTAGAATTTGAAAATTACGTTAAGCCTATAGGTTAGAATTTGAAAATTACGTTAAGCCTATAGGTTAGAATTTGAAAATTACGTTAAGCCTATAGGTTAGAATTTGAAAATTACGTTAAGCCTATAGGTTAGAATTTGAAAATTTCATTAAGCCTATAGGTTAGAATTTGAAAATTTCATTAAGCCTAGGTTAGAATTTGAAAATTTCGTTATGTCCGGTTACAATTGTTAGAATCATGTCACGTGTGAGGAGGAACACACGCCATATCTTTTCTTTAGTACAGTAAAAGATCCTCTTTGTACAGTGATTGGCCCCTGAATGAATCAGGAAATCGATCTTCTATCAATAAAAAATCTATAGACCAAAGTACTCCAATATTAATCCTCAAATACCATAGTTATCCCAGGAATAAAAGTAAATATTGGATACAGTGTCTTCTTACATTGGAATCCATCTTTCAAAAAATAGAAAAAAACTTTTTAAAGTTTCGTCAGTTCTATGCTGCACTCTTTTTCCAACAACAACAAAAGTTCGTCAAATAAAATTCCGACGATATATTTTAAAACGAAAAACAATGTCGGAACATTTTTTTTTTCTTTTTCCTTTCGCATTTGATTTTAGAAGTATGGCATGCAAGACAAGTAACTGTCCAAAGTTTCACATAGAAAAATGTAATAATGTTTCAACACTATGGAAATTTTGAGATTAATCCGCTAAGATAAATGTTTAAAGAAGCGTTTCTAGGCATAACTCGCAACTTCTAGCACAAAACTGTTTTTAAGAAAAGTTTTCGTCAAGTTTAAATCAATATCACGACTTAAGCCTAATTTGAAAAAAAAAAGAAACGCACGTGATTTTCTCGCGCCAAATACCATAAATTCTCTATTGAGTAACATACACTAATAGTAACTGCTAAAATCTAGTAGATCAGTTAAATCACTAAGCCTAGGCCTAGTTACCAAACGAAACCCCAGGCAACTTTGTAAAAATGAGTAACTCCCTTCAAACGCAACACTGACCAAAGTAAAACCTGTGCGGAAAGTGAAGCAATTTCGTCAGCCCGGTTGATGTTTATTGGAAAAACGTCCTATTAAGCCGAAAATAATGACAATCACACGCCATCTTCATTGAAACGCTTTTCTATATAAGCATCATTCTCCGATCCAAGCTTTCCCAAGCAAGCGATTCATTATCTTCTCGATTGGCTAACGCTCTTCGTATACTTCCTCTTTTTTTTCTCTCTCTCTCCCTTTATCCTCATTGCCATCATTTCTAAAGTATATATAAAAGCACGTCTCGCCCATAGCAATAAACGCAATTTCCCTCGGTGCAAAATATTACGAAAACTACTAGAGCTAGATGTATTTTAGAAGCAGCGGGTGGTTGGCATTTTCATCATTCTATTTCTTCTACTTTCGCTTTACTGCTGTCTCTATTGTTTCCGAGATTTTCGCTCTCTCTCTCTCTCTCTCTCTCTCTCTCTCTCTCTCTCTCTCTCTCTCTCTCTCTCGTACTTCTTTTTTTTTAAACAGGAAGGAAAAGTTTTTGAAACTAAATGGAAATTCTCTGAAAGCTATTATGGATCTGTAAAATGGCCCGAAGAGAAAAAGGCGGCAAAAGAAAATAGACAGGAGATCTCAGAGAGAAAGAGAGCGAGCGAGGGAGAGAGAGAAACTCCCGTTGATAAGTGTTAAGAAAAAAATATCACGGAAATAAACCGAACGACGTCTGGGAAGGATTCCAGTTTGTTTTCAAATCGCATTCGTTTTTAGACGCGTAAACAAGTGTATTCTTAAATAAAATAAACAGTAACTGAGTTTTAGAACGTGTATAAAGTTTAAAAAACTAAATTAAACACGTTATTCAAAAAAGTAGGTAAAATGAAAAACAAATACCAAACTTAAAAATATTCGGGAGAAGCTACCCTATAGGGGAAACATCCCCATGTATTTTTACATAGCGCCTGTAGAAGGGGTTTCCACGCGATACACCTCTGACCCCTTAGTTTCAGATCTAGTTTTTTCTATAAACTTTGATCTTCAAAAGTAAGGATTCGCAATTTCCTTTCTTTCTTTTCTTTAAATTTAATTTTCTGCCTTTGGATTTTTTTCTAGACCCTAGAAAGTCTAATCATAAAATTTTATTTGAAAAACTCGTTTAATTAAACGATATTTCATTATTATTACCATACTCTCTTTTCCTAAACGAGGTCTATTAAATAAAATTTACGATTATCTGTGGGATTAACAAGTATGGAGAAAGTTCATTACCCACGTTTATATTTATTTTTTTATCCCTTACCGATCAATCGATCCCTCTAAGTACATAAGGTCACTAAGGTCACGCATAATATATATTCAGGAAAGCCCTTCATCAATTCCACGGATAAATGTGAAAAATGATGATATACAGGGGTGGATTTCAAGCTTAAATTCAATTAATAAAAAGAGATTAGTCCGTCTAGAAACGATAATGAATAGGATAGAAAGATGCAGCTAACGTCGACCATTTTTAACGACCAAGGCTTAAGTATATTTATTTTTTTATTTTTTTATTTTCATCTTTCTTTCGTTTTTCTCACACCGGGGATTTGAAACTTATTAACCATACTAATTTAATTTCCACTAAGCTCGCTGCAGACTTCTCTCTCTCTCACACACACATACACAAAAAGAAGAAAAATATTTTCATCAAGGAAATTGCTTTTTATATACCCCCACTGATAAGGGCGCTAAAAGCGCATTAAATACTTCATTTTTAAATGGCTCCATTACCCTATCTATTTTTATTCTCTGGCCCCGGCCGTCCAAAAGGGCTCCCTCCATTAAATGAACTCTTTTTATTTCTTCTTTCTCTCTCTCTCTCTTCTTCTTATATACTACTAGGCTTAAAAAACTAGGAAAATACCTCTTTTTTTTCTCACAAGGAAAAAAAGGTTTCTTCGTGCAAAAACCGTTAATCATTTCGTAATTCAGTTTCTACCTAGACTCGTGCTCGCGCGATACGCAGTTGTTGCGCGAGCGTGCCACCAGCTTTTTATATACATACATTTTGGATATAAACCATTTAGGCCTAGCCTAGTCCTACTTTTCAAAGTAGCACGTAAAAAAACTAACATATTCATGCTCCATATCAAGGGAGACCTAAATCGGCTTGTAGGCTATGTAACCCATTATTAGATCGACAGAAAGATCGTAAAGTAAATGGTGGCCCAATTATAATATCGGAAATTAGGTTACTTTTTCGGAAGGGTACCCAGTTTTGGCTTTGTCCGAAAATGGTTAAGAACTCGGGAATAAGGCGACAACCTGAACCACTGTAGTGTGTTAGGCTTAAGTTTAGGATAGTTTACGTTTAGTTAGGCTTAGGTTAGGTTTAGGATAGGTTTAAGTTTGGTTAGGTTTAGGATAGGTTTAAGTTTGGTTAGGTTTAGGTTATGTTAAGCTTAGGTTAGGTTTAGGATAGGTTTACGTTTCGTTAGGTTTAGGTTAGGCTTCCTGGAGGTCAGGTTGCAGTTTTCTAGGGAAGAACTCCCTAAAACATTGGCAGTATTTGAAAGGATTCCAATCGTATCCTGATCACTTAACTCACAAGTCGTAAACTGAACAAAACAAAATTAGCAAAACTTGGGATCGTATCTTCTTCAACTTCTTGTTTTTTTTTTCTTTCTTGTTTTAATTTTTTGTTTCTCTAAATAACCGTGAGTTCGCGCGCAAACTAGCTCGTGCCCATAAAACTAAAGGCCTCGCGAGCCATCTGGCCGAATTTCCACGAGTTTTTTTTTTTCTTCTGGTAACTGGCGCTCGCGCGTTCACTTGGCTCCCGCATTAAACAGAAATGAAAATAAATTGAAGGTGCCAAAATTAAGGCTGGCTTTTTATTCAGCCTTGTTTTTACGACTCTCCGTGGAATTTCCCGCCTCGCGAGTGAGTTAGGCTCAAAACATATCCCGCGAGTGTTTTGAAGAGAAAAAGTGTTTTTTTAGTTTTATTTTTTTCCTATTTTCTACAACTAGCGAGTTTCCTTTAACCGTTTTCAGTTATTGCGGGAGAAACAGTTTTTCTACAAGAAAAGAAACAAGAAGAAGAAAAAAAAGTATATTTATAAAAAAGAGGGAGAAGCCATTCCGAACACCGGTGCGCCTAAGAATACGTTTCGGGTTATTTCGTAAACGGCAGAACATTGCTTATTATACAAAATACCAAGGGTCACGCTTTTAGAAAGGTACTTTAATTTGTCACTCTAAATTAACTGAAATGCCCGTTTAATCTCTTACTAAGTTCTACGAAAGTTATTTCCCGAGACCGAGTTATATAAAGAAAGTTCCAAAAATATAAAAAATAAAAAAACGATAAAGAATTTTCAAAAAAAAAAGAGAATTGAAATATTTCTTTTTTATCAAATTAGGTTTATAATCTGAAGTGTATTTTCATTTGTAAATTTATTCCTGTAATTTTGAAAACTTTGTTTTTTGAAAACGTTTCGAAATTAGTCAGTTTCTTAAACAGTGTATCAGCTAGCTTAGCTACACAATTAGGTACTGATTTTAATAATGCAACGCAAATCAAACTACAGAACTAGAGAAAGAAGAAGAATTCACCTGGAAGCTGCGGCAGTTTTCAATGCAGGTACGAGGCAATTCAACAAATCAGATTACGATCAAACGAAAAGAAAAGGTATAGGTGCAGAGAAATGAAATACAAGTAATAAGCCTAATAATCTAAGCTTTTCACGGTAAAAACGTAGAAAAGTGCCTCTTACTTTCACTCACTCTCACTCTCACTCATCCCACACTCTCGATCTCCCTAAAACGTAAGAGAAAGGGTGCCAAAAGAGTATAAGGTAAAGAGAGAGAGGGGGGAAGGGCTTTATAAATTGGACCATTGGCCCCTTTTTATCGCGCTTTTCCTCTCGGGGGTTTTTGGTCGTTAAATTTAAGCGCAAACCTCGCTCTAGAAAAGAGAAGGGAGAGAAAAGAGAGAGCTCAGAGAAAGATAAAAAAAATCACGAGGACCGATCCCTTCTCGGAACGTAAAGACAAGCAAAATCCCCTAATTAATTTAAAGAGAAGAATATCCGCTCGTCGGAAAAAGATTCCCGCCTTTTTCTCTCCCCTCCCTCTCAAGAAAACGTTTCCGATTCGCTTCGAGAGACGTAATGAAGCTTATTAGATTAGAACGTAAAGTTACACCATGTTCAAACTTCACCATGCAAAAATTAAAACCAAGGCCTAGGAAATTCAACTCAGTTATGAACATTGTTGGCTTTACTTCTCTCTCACTTCCAAATTTAACTTTAGTTTGTTTGCAATTATTCAAGCGTACCAATAAAACTTCCGTTCTAACGCATTGAATGTCATGTAGCCCCTGGTAAATTAGCCGAAAATACGATAAACTGAACCAAATTAAGATTATTTTGTGTCGTAAAACATATTTTGCTTTGGATTATGTAATAGTTTTATTTTCCATTTTTAGTCCTTTATGAGCCCCTTAGGTTATTTGAGAGACAATTGCACAAGAATTAAGACATCGAATGCCTGCGGAGATGCGGGTCCTACGTACGGACGTGTCCCTCCAACTACACATCTTAGTCGTTCTTAAATTGGATTTAAAGAGTTCCCCTATAGCTTTTGCGAGGACAAGGACAGAAGAAAAAAAGATTTCCAAACTCCTTCAGAGTGAGAGTAAGTAGAAAGTTTAAACGTTCTTTTAGCGAAAACTCAATTGAGTCATTCGACCGTATAAGATGAAGAAGGGCGAAGAGAGTGAAAGGTACTATACTGCCTTTATCTTTGTTATCATATAGCCTGAACTTTTTCACTCACTCAAACGTTCAGTTTTTTTTTTCTCTCTCTCTCCTCAGATTGCTGGAAATCAGTTCCTTTCACGATGTCAGTTTCAATGCCTCGAGCGAAATAGAGAGACGGATTCATTTAGAAATAGGTATACATATAAGAAATCCCATTTATTTCAGCTTTTTCAAGTGAAAAATTTCTCATCGTCACCAAATTATATGACGTACTTACACCCCCAAACATTTCGATGGATTAAAAAAAAACCACCGACTAAAATGATGTTCAAATAATATTTGATACCTTAATACAGTACTTTCAATACAAAACACGACCAGAATAAATGATTATAACATGAATTTATTAATTTTTGCCATAAATATTGGGGAGTATTCTTCATAATAATAATAATATCATGTCCTTTGATTTTTTAAACCGAAACTAACAGTTTTAAACTTGATTATTCTTGCAAAAACTGAATAAATTCATGTTAACTGTAGAGAATTCTATTCGGGCACGAGGGTTAGCTACGTACAACTGTCCAAGTTGAAACAATGGTATCCGTAATTTAAGTGAGAGAACAGAGAGAAGAAAAAAACGGTGAGGGAGAGAAAGAGATGGGGTCCCGGAAAAGTAAGAAGACATTTTCGTAGTCCTTAACATTAGAAAACAAAAGGTGTATTCCCAAAATAGAGCTTTTAGGAAACCACCCGTTCCTCCCACAGTATCCTATTTGCTAAAGGCTGTACGTACGAAGCGTGGGCTACCACTGGAAAGAGTCGCGAGAGAAGGAGTGCGAGCGTTATTCCCAACAGAGAGAGCAGAGAGCGAGGGCCGGGGAGCTTTGGCGCGCGCAAAGAGATGGAAGAGGTTCCCGCCAGAAATCACGCAACTTTCTTAACGAGGCGGCCAACCCCATGAGACACGAATACGGGGAATGGAAAAGTTAGAGGGGGAGTACGACGCCCTAGGAAAAGCGGACCGGAGAGTGGGTGGCGGGCGGAAGTGAAGCGAAGGTGAGACGAGGGAGAGCTTGCTCTGGAAGCCAAGTCGGAAGAGGAAAAGAGAATGAGGGACAGAAATCTCCGAAACCTTCGTTACCTCGCGACGTCAGAAAACGGTAAAACAACGGACGACCGGGCCACCAAAAAAGACAGGCAAGGGAAGAGGAGAGAAAGAGAGGAGAGAGAGAGAGAGAGAGAGAGAGAGAGAGAGAGAGAGAGAGAGAGAGAGAGAGAGAGAGAGAGAGAGAGAGAGAGAGAGAGAGAGAGAGAGAGAGAGAGAGAGAGAGAGAGAGAGAGAGAGAGAGAGAGAGAGAGAGAGAGAGAGAGAGAGAGAGAGAGAGAGAGAGAGAGAGAGAGAGAGAGAGAGAGAGAGAGAGAGAGAGAGAGAGAGAGAGAGAGAGAGAGAGAGAGAGAGAGAGAGAGAGAGAGAGAGAGAGAGAGAAGAGAAGAGAAGAGAAAAAAAGTAATAATACGGCTGAAAACTAAATTTGCAGTTCCGACCCCCATTTAGAACGTGCTCGTTGGGGATCTTATCCGCCCGTTTTTCTTTTCTTTTTGGTGTATGTGTGTGTGTGTGTATGCCCCCTTTGGCAGGAAGGGGTCGGTGGGCGGGTTGACCTTTAACCGCTCGAGGATTCTTCAGGCCCGAAGGAGAGAGAGAGACACATACACACTGAGAGAATGAGGAAATATATTGTAGAAAAAAATATTTGATGAAGTCGTATAGAGAGAGAGAGGGGAGGGTGAGGAAGGTTTGGTGGGTGCAATTCTTCCATAACGTAGTACAATATGAGTATAGAGGACCAGTGATGTTTCAATTGCAAATGGTGCCCACGAGTATGGGTGGGGTCTCATTCGAATGTAGAGAAATGTATTTATCTATCTGACCTTTTTTTTTTTCAAACCTAACTACTACGAATTATTTTTGTTTCGATTTCGATATGCATTATTTTCTTAACTACAAGCACCACCTCGAAGACAGCTAAATACATCAAACATAGAGAAGACTTCGTGCAATTAAAGACCAGAATTAAATTCTCCTATACTGGTAATAGCGGGGCCAATACGGGAATAAACATTTTCTAATAAGCAATATCCAGCAACAGAAGCTCAACTTCAACACCGCGTGTTTCCGAGAACAGATATTGCATTATAGGCGGCTTTCAAAGAGGAGAATTGGGCTTTTGCCTAGAAAATTGGGGAGACTCGCTAGGCCGCGTATTGTCTTCCATCGGTTACAAGAGGGTTCAACGAGTTTATCGACACCAGCGTACCCGAACAAGCCGCTTGATTGTGTCCTCTATATAACCTATATAAGGTACACTAATACACATCTACCTACCCCAGGCCCCCGTTTTAGCGCAACCAACTCGTCCAGGGCTGTTATACAACAACTCGGGCGATTGACGTACACTATTCTAGTTGTAACACAGGGCGCACTGGGGCCGCGCCGAGCCCGCTAATCCTCGGAAATCAATGGATAGATCGTCGAATTCTCTCATTGCCCCGCGCGCGCTCGTGCACCCTCTGTAATTCTTCTAATAATGGATAGCCGTGTTCATTGCTCGCTAACCGTCCTTCCTTCTCCGACGTTCCCACACCCCTCTCCCTTTTCATCTTCCCCGGAGCTTCTAAACCATGCGCGTTATAAGGGTCATACATAAATGATGTAAAGCGATCGAGTAAGGGCACGAATACAATACAGAGTACATATCATTAAGTCCAAGTTTAAATTTACATACGCAAGTACTGTGGTACATAATGATCTAAATTGATTACTCCATTCTATCTGTTTCAGATAATAGTTTAATTTTTGAAATATCTTTAATTATTTTAAGAAAAAACACCCCGAAATTAAGAAATAAATAACAACAACAACTTCTACAACCAATTTTGGTTTTACAACTAACATTGATTAAACCGTCGTGAAAACGCTTAATTAACTGAACATGATTACGGAATATACTCTCGCCTCGCTTAGATGTCTAAATTCTAGCAATCAAGTGGCGCCATAATTTAGGCGCGACCCCTTTAAGGAGGAGAAGAAGAAGAAGCTGGAGGATATAGAGCGGCTCATCCCTTATCCCTGGCATCCCCGAGGAACCGTAGATTCGGAGTTTCCAAAGGTGGGTTATTAAGAACAGCTCCGAAGAGGCCAGCGAAATAAAGAGAGATAGGGGGCGAAGGAGGTTGGTAGGAGAAGGGAAATTTAAGGGAATTGTCCGGGTTAATAGAGGGCAGCCTGCACCAATTGATACCATGCACTAGCGAAGAAGGAGGAAGAGGATGAGGAGGCGCGCTGGGCGCATTCCGCCAACGATTTTCGAGTAATCACCAACGTGAGGGATTCGTCCCTCGTTCCTTGCACTCTTAATGCCCACGACTACGGTCGCGACGTCTACCGAAGGCCCCTATAATAACCCAACGAGTCTTAACGAAGACCGACCTTATATAGCATTGAAGGTTGGTTGTCCCTCTCCTCTTTATGTCGGTTTGTTTCTCGAAACCCTTTTGTCCTTCCCTTTTCCTAACACGCTAGATTGTTTCAAAAGCTTCGTTAGCTAATTTTGACAATTTGAGGGGTTCTAATAGCTAGACGACGTCGCCTTTTAAGGGTGAAACCTTTGTCGGGATCCTAACTAATACCTTTAAACCCCCCTAAAGCCTAATTTCGGCCCCTTTTCCCAAATTAGAAAATTTTAACATTCATAGCGTAAAAGCAACTGACATCAACGGGATTTAAATTAATCACTATTAGAATTAATTTTGATTTTAAAATTTAAAAGAAAAAATTTTAAAATTAAATATACACCTTAGTAGCAACTTTACCCCTGATATTTCAGAGGATGCTTCCCCCTTACCACACGTGGACTTTTCGGCCAGCCCAACGCGAAGGGGCTTACTGAATTTTTAAACCATATTTATCTGAAAACTAATTATAATATGATAATAAATGCGCTTCCCTTTTGAATAATAAATTATATTAATTTTAAACTAATAACGTTAGATAAACATATATTAAATGAATAAAAGTTCGTTGAACTCTAACTTTCTTAAATCTTAGTTCGAAAAAGCTAAGGAGAGAGAGAGAGAAAATATATGAAATTGGTTTTTAAATTTCATCCAATAAAAATATATAGTTGAGGAAAAAGTCGTAAAAAAGAAAAAAAGACGAACGGATGGTGAACTTCTTGGGGGAAAATCCTAACTATAAAGCAGATTATCAGTTTGTCGCAGCGTCGTTCTTATCGCACCAGGAACACTGTACCACTAACGTTATGTCATTTTCTTCTTTTTTAGGCCTATTTTAGTATTCGTAGACAGAGAGTGAAGGTCCCTCGTTATAAATCTTACAGGGCCCAATTTTACGAGCTCGAGAAAATATACATCTCAGGACGCTCTTGGCAGTTCCACGGAATCCAGTTGGCAGTTAAACTAATAAATTTGTTTTAGAACGTCCAATTTACGGTACGGACAGTAGATAGAGTCCTATCGTGGAGCGGAGTTGAGTTGAGTTGCGCGTGATAGCGAGAAAAGACAGTGTATGGTTATAATCAGCGCGCTCCAAGAGAAGAGAGGGGGAGTTTCACGCGGTCTTCGGGAAGCGATTCACGTGGAATTCTCGTTGTTTCCCCAGCTATCTCCGTAGAGACGTAGGAAAAGTTAGCCACGGGGTTTCAACTACTATATACCCACTATGATAGAGAACGAGAGAGGGGAGGGAGGGAGTGGTTCTCAGGAGGGGTTCCCGCTCGCGCGCCAAGAACTATAATAGAACGTGACCAGTTTCCAGGATTCGGGGTGCGGCGTAGTTTAGCTAAGCTACGCATTCCCGCGTGGAAAACTGGCGAAACGGTAAATGCAGTTTGGTAAGGAAAAGTATAAAAATTATCTGTCTCAATTGTCAGTCTCCAGCTAAATTATATCGAGGATGGTGGGCTTGACTAGGAGAATAGGGGAGGAAATGTATATACAAATGTTCAACAAGATGGTCTGACCCAACTAATCATTGCTTTACTCTACTCCCGAAAACCTCCCAAAATTTTACCTAGTTCTACAGAAGTGGGCAATCATTTCTATCCTTATTTTTGCAGTTTCAACTTTAAATTTTGTTGCTTTAGTCTAATACTCTACAAGGCCTAGGTATGACATCCTAATTAAGATACATACCATGGTCTCATTTTCACTGGTTTCCGAAATTACAGGAAAACCCGGTGACGGAGAACAAGCTTGAATTCCAGGATGGGAGGATTGGTATACCAGGGTATATAAACCCACCCCCTCCTCTAAAAATAGAGCCTCGTTAGCTTAACGATAAAAGTCACTGGTACTATTGCTACAAAATAAATACAAAAGGGAGTCCCTGGACGCGAAACTACGTGAGCGGGGGCGGGGGGAGATGGTATGGGGCCGTGCAAAAATATAACAGCGGCTATTTTTCATTGATTCCAAGCCCACAACCAAGCTGGGGGAACATTGGTGAACTATTTTGACTCGGTAGTAGTTGTTTCTTCTTATACCCTTGGTACAAGCGGGTCCTCTTAATTGGCGAAACCTCTGCTTGATTTATGTGAAACTCGTAACAAGCCAATGTACCCCGGGGAATATGTATTTGCGACGGGACCACCAACCCAGCTAGCTCCTAGATTAGATTTACTAGTACGTGGATCACAACTAAAATGTTTCGGAGATTTTCTCTTTTTTTATTATTTTCACTTCCTCTTTAGCAAGTGATATTATCTACTAGAGAGTTTCTCATGACCTTTTTGGTCCTGGATACTATATTTAGCCTGGTAATTGTCAGAGTCAACAGGTATGGTACATTTAATCTAAACTTCGGTCAACTTTCGATCGACAAAACATCAAAGGCTTTTAATAGAGACGATGTCCAGTTTATGAAAGTCATATACTTTAACTTTGATAAAACGAACAAAACCTCTGATAAGGAACATTTCCGTCGCGCTTCATTAGGTATTGTCCTGCAGGACTGATATAAAATTTGAGAACCTGCAGAGGATATTAGGCCTAGCTCGTAACCTATAGTAGGTCTACAGAGACTTGAGGAGGGAAAATGGTACACCGTACAATAAACTAAGTTAATTTTGCTTTTTCCCCTAAAGTGGATCCATCAAATTCGGGAGTTCGTCTCCGGCCTGGTCTCTGAAATTCACCATTAAAGCGTGCGGGGGGAGACTCGGTTCGGTGATGACACTTTCAAGGAACTACGCCACCCCAACGATAGATTACTGTCCTTTTTTTTCAGAAAGTCTTCCCCTTTCTCCTATACTTCCGACATCAAAGAGACAAAAAGAGCAAAGAGCGCCCTCGTGTAGGGAGAGATAGCGCGCGCTGCTCGGATGGTGGCCGCACCAAGCCACAAAAGGGGGTGCATCAACCGGACATTGTAGAGTCAAGGCCTAAGGAAGGCCAAGCTGTCGCGTAGGGGCGTTGACATTGAACCCATCTCCCGGAAAATTGGATTCTAATCTTTTATTGGTATGAAATCATACCGATGGTGACGGCAATAACCGAAATTTCTCGATGGACTGAGACAAGGGATTGCGGGAAAGAAAGTGAACTCAGTCTTGGCTGGAGCAAAGAAATATGTGGCGTCTCTCTTCGTCTCGTAGGGTTCTACCCAATAAGAGCGAGAGGGAGAGAGAGAAAGATTCACTTTAACCGATAGTTTCGGGTCAGTATGTAGAGACAGACAAAGGTTTGCTTACAGATAGGGTCCGGGTCTATGTAGGCAACAATGTGAGAGAGGAAGATTAGGTAATGGAAGATAGTGAGTATAACCGGACGTAAGAAGTATTAATATCGTTAGAGAAAGAGAAGGCCGGATAGGGCGTTAGCGGCCTCTTTAGGAACGAAAGAGAACTACAGTAACGGTGCTGATTGCTCTAAATTTGCTCTTCGGAAGCGCCACTGAGCGGGGAGAGTCTACATTGGCAAAAGACGTAATTACAAAGACCCTATCAATAATAAATCGACACATCCGATTCCCCGAGAGCCTTCTCTCTCTCTCTCATTCTTATACTTCTCGATAGAAGGATAAATAAGTATACATCTCCTTTCAGCCTGGTTTATAACCCACATTCACATCGCGGAATCATGCACGTGTCTTCCTGTAATGGAAAAGTTCAGCTTCCCTACCATATAGGTCATCATCGTAATGAAATTTGAATCTTTCGCACGATGTCTTTGCTTACACCGAAAACTTTCCTTCAACAGTACAGGGGTAAGATCACGAGCGAGGCTTAATTACAATAGAAAAAATAACGGCGAATAAACTTTAAAAACATCGTGGAAGTCGTGCGAAGTAGCTATGAAAAATAAAAGTTACGTAGACTCAATATGGCGTGTAAGCAAAAAGAATGAAGAGGAGAAAGCCGTGACGCCTGACCATCACGTAATATCCCGAGCAGAAAGGGTTACGGAAATTTGGATGTCACGCGAATGTACCGAGCAACAATGAGATCTTAGCGGATTCGATCGGACGTATATACTTCTCTCCGGAACCGGCCATGGACCAATCGTAGACGAAAATAATAAAAGATAAAGAATATCTATACGAGAGGGATATCAACATCAACCGCGAGGTTGTAGACCAGATTATAGAAGAGAGGATCGAGGCTCGCTTAGATCATCTTTGCGGATAAATGGCGGTCAAAGGAAAAGAGAACAGAAAATCCGATACAGATCAACGTCAGAGACGCAATTTTTTTCCTTATTCTTCGATCTTTGGGTAGAGAGAGGGGAGCGAGCGCGCCAAAAGAATCCAGTATAGCGTGAATGACGGGCGGGATCCACCCCTACTAGCGCTACACCAACGATCCTCGAGGGACTGTTTATAAATTACGAGACGATGATTGGATCCATTGTTCACGATAAATCATACCATATCATAAATTCCAGTAGAGGTTTTGTCTGCGGATGGCATTTGGGAAATAAGCTAATCCCTTTTACAAGACCAAAGGGAATCAATGAATGAAATCTATTCATCCATCCTGAATAAGCTCTCTTTCTAACGTTAAAGACAAATTTGGGTCATGATCACGCGGATATTATGTCATGATCCGAACATTGTCTACCGATATTAATTACAATAAGTTACGCAAATTGCGTTTAGGAACAGTCCCCGAGGCTTACCATGAGCCAAAGAATCCCCGATCGAGCGCCCATATAAAGACCAGGGCCCAGCGAAGCGCGAAGAAAAGAAAAAAGAAGGAAAAAAAAGAGTAGAAAGTAGAAAGAAAAAGAGAGAGAGAGGGGGGTGGAAATAATCGATTGAATATTCGAGATTTGGAGATTGCTTATTAAAGGCAAACCCTATATTTCCAGAGCGAGCGAGCGCCGTCTTTCGCCGTCGGAAGTGCCGCTACAGAGTTCTTGTAAAGATGTCGAGGAATGAGAGAGTGAGAGAGAAGGCGCGGACATCTAGGAAACCACGATCGAAGAGATCATCAAAAGGACACTATATAGTACTTTCACATCAGCAAGCAAAACGCCAATAATGACTAGACGAGACGAGAAGTCGCCTACTATAGGCGCAAGAGGTTTTACAAAATATTCGCCGCGACGTATAGATTGAGCGAAGCCCTATCGAGGTCCCTTATTCAAGAAGGGTCTATACGTGATAAAACATTCATTTGGCCGAACTTCCGGCCGCGCTGTGCGTGGGTGGGTGGAGGCGCTATATAGTTTAGGACGTGAAGGACAGAAGCTTAACCAATATTTACCGGACGTGGCTGCTTTATTCTTTGGATAAAAATATTGATAGGGGGACGACGTTATCAGGCTGCTCCGCTTTGCTTTTGGGGAACTGAGAGTTGATGAAGCCCCTCCCAAACTATCGCCCATTTTGATGGTCTTTCATGGCCTCTTTAAGTATGGTAAAATAGACGAAATTAATCTAGAGAGTGCAGAGGCGCTTTTCTATACTTCAAGAAGTAAGTTAGGCATTGACTTTCGCTATCACCTAACTGATTCACTTTCTTCCCAAAAGTTATAGTTCGACCCCTGAAAGATGGCACCTCTGAAAGGCAGATAAATTTAGCTTTCTAGCCAATCCAATAGTCAAAACTAGCCCAAAAAACTGCAAACAATATACCCCAAGAAACCACCAAACAGCCAAATCATATCTTTCAAGCCAATATATATCCAAAGAAGCCCAAATGGCGGTTTTTCAGCCCAATATGGCATCACTGGAAATTCCCAATATAATAGATACGCAAAATTATAATACCGAAATGGCACGAACAACAAATCAATTATGGAATTTCCAAGTGGCGATTCATTACAATTTGGAATAAAAGATTCAAGGTAATATACACCTTCTTGCACTTAAGTTATGGAAGGAGGCACGATTAAGTCTACGGTCCCTCACATAACTGTACACTTCTGTCAGCTATTTTTGACACATTTACATTCGGGTTTTTTTCTCTCTTCACACACTATATAGCCGAGTCTAATGTAGAACATATATCGATTAAAACATAGAAAATGACATTAATAATTCATTACACGGTCTAATCCATTAAGTAAGCGTTAAAATTTTACCCCTTTCCCAATCCCCCCTTCTTATTTTTTCGCACGAGGCAGCTATTTTTTTTTAACGCGTTATAGGTATATATTTGTGTAGGGGCAAAAGAACGGGGTCGCTGGCGTCGTAACCCCCGCCCATATTCTTTTAATACGTGCCCCGCAATATCAATTTGGGCATTGATTTCGGTCTGCTATATACCAAGGGCGACAAGGGGTGCCCCTTAATTGATCCCTATAAAATAATGGAGAGAGAGGTGACGGCTAAGCTTTACAATATTCAAAAAAAGAATGAAAACAAGATGTTCAATCACGTTAAATTGTTTCTCAATCATCCCAAATGTTGAAATAAGCTAAGCCTAGTTTCAAACATACGTTAAGCCTTTTTTGAAAAATTTCGTTAAGCCTTGTTTCCAAATTTTCCTTAAGCCTAATTTGAAAAATTTCGTTAAGCCTAATTTGAAAAATTTCGTTAAGCCTTGTTTCCAAATTTTCCTTAAGCCTAATTTGAAAAATTTCGCTAAGACGAACATTCTCGTGAATTCAATACTTTCTCTGATGAATTAAAAACAACAGACGGAGCTAAAAAAAAGACTAAAAATGCTAGAAGAGATTTCGTGAGCTGGAGCTCTCGCGCCAAGTATCGAATTTAGTAAAATGCTTATGCAAATGAAGCGGAGAAATATTACGATTTAGCCTTTGAGCAGCGTAGGGTACCCATGCACCACCACTAAGGGGAAGGCCTAGTGCACGATCAATTTGATGCAGCTAGCGCAGTAGCAACCACGCGAATCCTTCGTTCCCCACTCCCCATTATCCACTAAAAATACTTATTTTATGATACGGGTGCTTAATAACGGTTTTGTGTTTGACAAAAAAGAAAAAAAAAATGAAACACCCCCTCGGTAATAGCTCCCTCTGGTTTGCGATACTTGCCTTACGCGCCATTCTCGGAAATCATTTGCATTTAAAATTATTAAGACTTAGCCAAGCGCGAAAGCAAATAGTGGGACACGAAGCCGCCTATTTATATTTATCCTTAACATTAATAAACCTTAGCTCTATTTAACTCAAAAGGCATTAAATAGAACGAGATTTAATATTTAATGGACATTTACTGCCTACTGTCACGAAAGCTTCAAATATCGTGGGAACTTTTGATAATAAGGCTAATAATACTAGAAACTTTACACTTTCCAAAGGTCTAAAATATTATTTCACTTAAACAAGCGCAACTTCCCCTATTATCGTGCTTAAAATGTCAATGTTTTTAAGTAAAAATTATACGTTAGGCCTTGGTGATTTTACTGTCCATCATCGTGGACACTTAATTTTGCAAAAACACGGAAAGTTTGCAAGAAAAAATACAAAAAACCCAACCTGACGTCCACATAAAAGGGCAGAAGAAAAAAAACCTTTTTTATTTCTCTGAACTTTGCCATCTGTTGAGAGTTGAATATGAACATTAAAAAATAGTACCACAGAATGAATGGCCAGTTCAAACAAATAAAAAAATATGTTTTTCTTTACCACATGATGGGAAGAGAAATTTCACATTGCGAGTAAAGAAGAAATTACAGTACTTTAAATGCGTGGAAACGTCACATTTACCTTGTGGTCACCTGGGAATCGTGGGGAGGGGATAGTTGGTTGACTAGAGTGCCAGTTGGCACGCACCAAAATGAAAAGGTGGTGGTTTTTTTTAAAGCACTAAAGGTACCTATATCCTACACGTAAAGATCCTTTCATATATATTTATTTTTTTTTCATACAATATTATCAATTTGTATGAATTTTAAAGTATGGTAATTGGGTATGTACACTTACAGACAATATTACGGAAATTCCATTATAGAAAAAAATTATTCAAATCTTACCGCTACGTCGAAATTGCGATATTCGTGGAGTAACGATTGAATGAAAATGGTACTTACCTAAAAAGAAATAAAGAAAATAATGATTAGTTACTTAATTGAGTGAAAAGAAAAAAAAATATTATCATTTGTTTGTATGTGATTCAAATGTACCAGCAACAGAAATGGCTCGACTGACAGCGTTATTTGCATTATATATCGTTTGCAATAAATCAGTGATGGTATTACTCCCTAATGCATAATTAAGTTAATTACCGTCCTACCTAACTCTCATATATTTCAATTTAAAAACGTCTGGTATAGGCCTACCAGAGTGACGGAGCTACGTCGTTCAAACTTTAATGTACACGCTTACTTCCAAATAGGTTTTTTTTTTTTGCCTAGTGACAGGATCTACGCATGGCGTGACAAAAGTTCTTTCTTTTTTAAAACCTACGCCAACGGGGTCACACACACACACAAAAAAAAGCTGACCGGATCGTACAGGACCCACCATAAGCCTATTTAAAAACAAGATATACAAGGCACTTTTTATCAAACCATAATGGCGGAAAACCCACGCCACGTGTAGTATACGAATACTTATTTCACTTACACGTCATTTTACACTTAAACAATTACGTAGACGGAGCTAAAAAACATACATGTCGGCATATCAAAGTAGCCTATAGAGAGTCGCGTGATGACATCACAAACGTTACCCTGGGTTCTATTATACTTGGACACACACCACGGAAACCTGACGTCTGGTCACGCATCTTGGTTCGTTTTGAGTATAGAAGGTCAAAAAATTGACTCCTATCGTGGGGAGTTTTCAACCAGCGCTCCGGTTTTTTTTCCTTTTTATTCAGGCTTTTATTAAAAACTTGGTGATGAATATAACCCACCCCCTGTAGACTATAGCCTACTACCCATAGGAGAGAGGGGTGGGTTCCTTTCACTTTCCATTTAAAGCTATTATTATTAAATTTGCGCAAGTACGTGCCTAAATTACCATATTATTTTTGCAAGAATTCTCGCTTTTCCCACCACCACCAACCCAAGTTAACAATTACACCTCCTCGTCCATAGGAACTAAAACGTTGGTCTAAATTTGCAGAGAAGACGACACTGAATTTTAATGACAGACACCAATTAGGCCTCTATCTCGTTTAGGTAATTTCACCTAACAAATAGACCGTACCTTCTCCACCGGAATTGCAAAATATATTTTGGAATAATTGTTCTAAACTGATTACGCGTCAAGAGTTCTTTAGTAACTGTCATTTCCAGCAGTAAACTATACAACACAAAGGCGTAGATCTATATTAGTATTGCGGACATCATATTCTATTCCATCTAGGCCTACAACATCTGATCTCTCGATCTTGTCGAGTCGTAGTCGTCGCAATCCGGTAACGATACGACGCAACGCGCGAGGGACCCATTGAGGGGATGGCCTTAGCTACTTTGGCGGTGGGACTGTGAGCATTGTCATTTAAACTATTTGAAACAAAAGCACCCTCGATTAGGTGGGTATAAATAAGCTTGACCATTTTTCTAAAGCGTATATACTCTTCCAACATTAACGCAAAGCGGTATAATGGTCTTAGACGAAACCTTTTCTCCTAATAAGACCCTACGATAAGGTAGGTGGTGGTAGTAGCGTCGGTTTTCGTCCACCGAGACATTGTTCGCGCTCTTAATAAACGAGGGGGCGCTATAGTCTCGTTGAGACTAATGTAGTTAAGTAGAATACTGGAGCAGTATTCACTCGCTTCCATTTAGGAATAAACCTCGCCCGTTTCTATTCCGAACTGGGGAAGATTCTAGGGTAGTTTTCGACGCGCTCGCTGGCAATCATTAGTGGAAAGGGGTATAAAGGCCTTGAGGAATTCACGAGCGATTTAGGCGACAACCTTATAGAGTTAACAACTGACTATCACCACCGCCATCTCATGTTTTGAAGTCTTCTTTCAATCACGTCATTAGCGTCGACGTTGCCCCCATGAAGTTCTCACGGCATACGGCACCATCCAGATCCCGAGTCTCTTATCAAAGACACGAGCTCAGGCGGTTTGTTTTGGAAAACCACCGCTTTAATCTCGAGTTTCGTTTCGGGGATAAAAGGGGGAAGTCCACGACGCGTGGAGCAGGGTGATGGGGACGGAGTTGTCGCAATGGCTTCTCTAAAATTTCGCCACCATCCTTGGGATTTATTTAAAACGGTCGACCTCATCAACGCTTTTCGCTTTTCCTTATCTGTCTCTCGATTCGGAGCACGCCGCGCGGTCCAGTCAGATCGACGTAAGCGTTGTGGGGTTTAGAATATACTCTATAGTTTTAGCTAGACACCATTGTGTATCCGCTGATGGAACTAGTCCTAGATGAGAGTCAATTAAAGAGGCTCCGCGCGAATACAGAAGAGATAGCGTTCGGTCACTATACGCTGATGTTGATGTGACAAAAGAAAAGCAAGAGTACGGGAATCGTCGTATATTGATTCGCCAAAACTGATAATAACGATAATTGAATAAAATGCAAAATTATGTATAATTACCGAAATACTGATGAGATTCGTTATTGTTAATTTTATTTATAGTTTTCAGATAGGCATATTTTAATATTCTAAATATTCTTCCATAAATAAACCATTTTCCGACTATCTTTATCTTCTTGTGAAAAACAAGAGAATTAAGACTTGTACCAGTAATGAGTTTATCAAATAATCACTACAACATAGCGTCCATTAGTTGCAATAAATGCAAAACAGGGTGGTCCTTGGACGAAAACTATTTCAGATTTCATTCGATTAAACATTCAAGAATAAACTAGTTTCCCCAATTCGTATCAATTCCTGTTCTGATCCTAAAAACTAAGCGCGCTGTACGGAGAAACTAAAGAGTGTTGTAGACAATACTTTCGTTTTCCAATTATTTGAGGAAACAATGGAATGGAGATCTAGATCTCACCTCCTCCCAAAAATCCATTCATAAAAGCGAAAGCTATCCTAGAGCTAGCATGGTCCTTTTGTTTCATTCCGTTTTCGCTTTTCCCATTGTATTTGGAAATCGAGGACCGAGGTGAGGTCCAACAGAGAGAGAGGAGGAGAGTTCTACCCTACCCTCGTTCATCCGGATTATGATTCTGGATCCTTCCTATTGTATGGGATGGGTGCCTTTGCACATCGACGACGAGAGCATCCTAATTAAAGGATTAAGACTATCCTAAGAGCGATGTTTCTACCCTGACCTCTGACCCCGAAAAGCAATTCACCCCGGGTACTTCCTTTTTTTCATACTTAAACATGACTAGCTATCAATTTGACCTTTACTCTGTATCATGTCTGTCAGAGTGCCTTTCTGTTTACGACATAAATTGATTCGCTTCAATAGATTTTCCCATTCTTTTGTTTAATTTGGTTTTGTAGCTTTGTCTCCAATTTCTTTTTCTCTTCCAGCAGAACTCGTACGTGTTCCTGGTGCGTTGTAATGGTGGTTTAAATTAGTCGATTATTGGATGCAGTGAAGCGTGCGTAAATGCCGGGATTTTTAGTTCAGAATATATTTAATTTTTTGATTTGCGTAACAGGAAATGATTTGACGTTACGTGGAATGGGTTAATTGGTTTCACTGAGTAATTACCCCTAAAATAGTTGTTTTTTTATTATTATTAAGGCAGGCTATTACGACGGTATACAGACCGTAAAAATGTTGTAAAAAATTCGCTAATTATAGAGTTATAATAATAATAATTTAAATTAAAGACCAGTAGATTAAAAATGTGTCTGTAATATCTTCAGATCAGTAGTGATAACTACCTAGATAAACATGGATCCAAGATGGCCACCGCCACCAAGATCTCTTACTAAAAACTCTGAACCATTTTTAGTTTCTTTGTTAAGGTTTTAACTTCATTAAAAATTAAACCAAAACACTTCAGTTGTCTCGACTGTTGCTCCCAACTACTGGTTCAGTTCAATCCTCACCATTTCATTGAACTGGTATGACGTCATCAGAAGAAGCTAAATCCCACCGAAATCCCATCGTAATCCTCGAGTAGGGTAACTTTAAAAAACGATATTCCAGATTTTCGTTCTAGCATTGTTTTACGCTACCTTCTACTTTCCTTCATGAATTGTGACTCAATTTCGGTCCAAAAGCGTCATGATAAGGCTTATAGACAGTGATTTCAGCATTAGAAAATCCCCTTAATATCATTGTTCTCCGCTTAACATTGAGAGAGAGAGAGAGAGAGCTCGGCGACCTAATACGGTTAAGAATGAACAAAAGGGGAGATAGTGTCCAACCCTAGAATAGATAGCAACACATAATAACACAAAAGGGTCCATAAAAAATGAGGGGCGGCTTATACGAACTTGGGGTTAGTCACAAGCGACTAAAGTCAACCTACACGAGGTTCATTACAAACTCGTCCGCAGTCTTAGTCTTACTCCCAAGAGGAAGTGACGATAAAGGTTTCATTACGCGCAAAAATGCGTGATTTAATCGTCTTTTCCCGTAAAGACAACTGACCCAGCAAAGGCCAAACAGTCAATATACCTCCTCCACAACGGCTAAAGGCACCCAAATCTAAGCAAGCACGCGCCGTGTGCCGCCATGGAACCTCCCTAACTCCAAGAGGATTTTGGCTAAAAATTTGCATATACATTCACCCGGTGTATGATATCAAAGTCACGCTCGGCCGCTCATCCTGATGGGAAACAAAGATTTCAGGGTGCAGAGGGTAGAATACTTTTAGAAGCGCATCACGTGAAGCACAGACCCAAGTCCCGAGAATGTTCAAGGTTTCAGATTGTACCCTTTCCGAATTTGGCGAAGAAGTTCAATCATTTTTTAAGGTATCGTTGGTTAGACTTCAACTTACGAGCTTTTAATAAAGTATGATAAAGTAGATGGACCTCCGTAAATATCCGATCTAACAGAGCGTTTCAAAAATGATAATCGGGCGAGCCGCCGCCTCATCCTCGCGTCAAGTCAAGCATTATAGAGCCAGGGATCAGTTGGTCCTAAGTGGAGATTCAGTCTGCAGAAACGCGTGCAGTTCTCGAAAACGGAAGTATCGAACTGGCTTTTAGCTATTCGTGACCTATTATTGGTAAGACGACCCCGGGCTAGTTGTTAGGCGTCCTAGACTACTCCGTAAACTACCTCGATCAGAACCATATATACTTTGCGTTGGATGATATTGGTCTTTTAACGAGAGGAAAAGGGGAGGAATAATAAAGGAGTGCTCAGCTTCCGAGTTTCTGAATAATTATTCACCGGAGGAAGAGAGTTTGGTTTCCACTGATTATAATAAACGATCGATATAGGATAAAACGCGTTTTATCGTCCGTAGTTTATAAAGTAATTAGCGAAACTTCGGACTCGACGAATAACTAAAGCGGCCAGACTATATTTATATATATATATTATAGAGGGACGTCGCGACTCGCTTTAACACCGGCATTTTTGAGGTCGCTGATGGCAACTTTAAGCTCCACGCAGCTCATCTTCCCAACATCGATACGAATCGATCATAATTTACGAGTGTAACCATAGAGAACAAAGAGGAGGATATCGCAACTTTAATAGAGACTTTAAGAAGCTTACTGTAAAACGTGATAGCGATATTAACGCAATATTGTTCAAGTTCAGTTTCTTAAACTCTCCAGTTTTTTTAACCAACGTTTATCATATTTTCGCTTTTAAAGTCAGTACTAAACTGCAAGGCATTTCCAAGTATACTTAAAAAACGTCCAGTTTGAATCGAATAAGCCCCAAATTTCAGATTTATGGTAAATAAATATTTAAAAACAAATTCGATTTACCATGGAGAAGAAGTAAAAAAAATACCGAATGAATAATTCAAACATGCATTCATTTTTTGTTCTTCAATATTATTCCACACACGCTGCACGGGTAAAATTTTTATCAACTAATTTAACAGTAGTAAATATTCAGGACGATCTCGCAGTCTTAAAATATCGATAACCTCCAACCAATAATTTTCAAAAACGCGCGCGCCAAAATTCCCAATCGATATGGATTTATAGCTCTTCCTCTTTCAATCGATATTTTTAAAAGATACAGTTTAGATCGATGGATGCACGGTGGATGACCACAGTCATCGGACAAAAAGAAGCCAGCCCAATGGTCTTGCCTAACTCTCAGTCTCTCTAGAAGGGCAGTTCCTCTCTTCCGTTCAATCGATACCAAAACGCGAAGGATTTTTCGCGCTTGATAATTTTGGAATGAAAACACTTTCAGTCGATAAAACAATACGCGAAATTTTAAAATTCTTCTGGACTCGTTTCGAAAAACCAGATGGAAAAGGCTATGGACAAAAAAAGCTATCCTATAGCTGATGCAACCAACTTATCCGATAGTTTTTTCATTCTTTCATTTTTAAAAATGTCGATATTTCATAATGATAACTGGCAATCGATTCACTAACATTGTGTGTAGCGCAATTCGCAAAGGGTTAATGCATAAGATCGTTGGCAGAAAACCAAAAGGACAGAGGGAGTGAAACAAGGAAGGCGATGGTTAAGTTCCGAGACGACGCTATCTGACCATTAAATGGATTGATTGTTGGGTAGTCTGACTTATGGAATTCACTTATGAACACGGGTATATGTATGTATACCAAATAGTATAATTTCAGTAATTGTACCTCGGTGGATCTATAGATTAATCGAAATACCAAACCATGAGTCAAATCGTTAGATTATTCAATTACGCGAAATTTTCAAACGTTATCGTAAACAATTCCGAATTTTGGGAGTTGCGGGCAAATGTTATATCAGTATTGATTTGTCCGCTTGGCAAAACATATATAACTTTGAATTGAATCCAATTCCCAGTCACGTAATCGCATTTCATCCGTATGCCTAAACAAGAAATCAGACGAGTGATTCTTCGCGGAATTTTCTAGAAATCCGCATCAACGATGTCGTCCCGGTGCACGAGGTAAAAAGAAAAAGCATCGCAGCCACAAAGTAAAAGGATCGACGTCAGTGCGGTTGGACTCTGGTTTATTCGATGTTTAGGAAACCCTAATTCAATTTTTGGCCGTATCCATTTCAATTGAAGGTCCAGTAACGTTCCTCTAATTCGCCGGCCACTCTCCTCTAATGCCATTTAGCCGGACAGTTCGCCCGTTATCGCCATCTAACGTCAAACATTATCCTTAAAGAGCTTCTCGCTGGATAGTGTCCGAAATAAGAAATGGACATTGGTCAAAGAAAAGAAAAAAAAAGAAACTCAAGCGAGCAAACGAGTAATTGATTCGTACCATTGTTTTTTTTCTTTCTTTCTCGCTAGATCTTGTCAAGTTTTTTGGGTCTTGACCAGTTTATATAAAGTATTTCTTCAGCGACAACTGGCGCGCTAAATTTGCCGAAATCCTTCCATCTTAAGATAAGGGGGATGAAGAATAATTGGATGGTCCAGACCCTAAGAACGCCTCCTTATCTTTCTTTTCACGTGGAAAGATTATAAAAAATTTTGGTGCGCATCTCAAAGATGGGAAAAACTTGAAAGTAAATAGCAATCTGGTCTATTTTTTAAAGGGGATTCCATAGGGAACTTTAGGTCTCGTTTCCTGAAGTAGTTCGATGGAAAAGGGAAAAATAGGAGACAATATCAATACTTTTCCAAGAAATGTAAGAAAAGAGAAGAGAAGAGGAGAGAAAAATAAAAATGATTTTGGATAGGCCTCTCATGGTCAGTGAAACGGCCGGTTTTTATCTCGCGGTGACAATCGTGAAAGATTAGCTTTTATAGGTTCCGCCACGGGGCGAAAGATAATACTTTATGGACGGACGGCGTGTCGGACAAGTGCATGCCCAGATATAAAGAAGAGCCCCCTAGCGACCGCCAAGAGAAACTAGATAGCCATATAGCCCTTTCGAATTATGGTGATAAAAAGTTTTCCACAGAAAGGATTGGAGGATGGATGGGGAAGACGAAAGACCGAGGAGCTTTATGTCGACGCCGGAAAATCTCGAAAAAGAATTTGGCCGCATTACGACGAAAAGTCGTCGAAATTGATAAAAGTCGTAAAAAAGCTGCTTGCTAAAGCCATCTGCCGGACGCCAGTTTCTCCTTAATAGGATGACCCTTTTGGCTATCCTGGTTATTATCTTTACACCTCTTCCAGGGACATATTTTTATTACAAGTCGGCGCTACATTTCCTTCGTCGTCTTTGTCTGTCCAAGCGATTTTGGGTTCAGACCGTTGGGTATCACGTGAGCGGTTTGACCATTGCTGACACGCGCTAGTAACGGTGGATAATTCCAGATTAAAACGCCAAAAAAAAAAAAGAAAAGTGGACTACCAATTACTACACCGTTAAGGACCTTACTAAAACTTACTGAACTTTCTTAGTTCAGTGTTGTAACGGCCTACATCGTGTAACTTCTGTCTCGTCTTGTTTTCCCGCACCATGCACGAGGAAGGAAACGTTAGCAGAAGCGAATAAGAAAGTTTGACCGGCAGTTTTTCATGGGCAGAGCGAACGAAGGGAGCTAGAAGAGCCTCAGCTGTTTCGATCTTTCCAATGGCTTTCATTCCCCATTCTTTAGGAGCGAATAAAAGTAATATAGATTCCTCCTTCGAGGACCCCCAACAACCAAGTACGGGCTTCTTTATTTTTTTGTTCCCCCTTTCTCCATGTAGCAAGCAGCCCATACTATACGATCAGCAAAAAAAGGAAAAGATCGCCATCCATTTTAAAAGACTAATTGCGATTTTGGATGATATTTCACGACTATCTCTCTTTCCGGTGCATTCCCTTTGGGGACCGGTAAGGTACAGAGAGAGAGCGCCAAGTACTATCGCCATTTCGACGATTTTCAGTAGGGGCCCCCTTTTCGCTTCTCTGCTGGTAATGGCCGCGCCGTACAGAGAGAAAAGAAAGATGAAATGTAAAACGAGGAATACTTGACACTAATGTCTGACGGCCCAGAAATGGTCACCACTAGCACTCGGAATAAACGGGATTTTTTGATTCGTCCTGAAATATTACTTTTCAGGGCCTATTACCAAAAAGGGGGGAGCTATAGCGCGAGTCGACCTCCCATTATCGAAATACTTTCACTAATACGATGCATTAACTTTACATTCAGAATTCACTACAGACGACCCTTCTTTCTTTCTTTTTTAGCCATATCGTAGTATACGATAGGCTCTTAGTTTGACCCGAGCCGTAGTAGTAATAGTATTAGTAGTAGTAGTAGTAGTAGAAGTACTAGTAGTAGTCGTGGCCGGAGTTTTCGCTTTCGTTATCGTCAGATTTTAGCTTAAAAGGAACTTTATATTACCACAACCCACCCATAGGGGTAGCTGGGCTCGGTTAGAGATTTAATTTTAATTAAAATTTTTTCAGGTCAGACCCGGGAATCGAACCCGTGTCGCTGGCGTAGTAGTTAAACACTCTAACCGCTGAACCATAGAGACTCGATAGAAACCCCGAGTTTTTTATCATTTATTTTTATCTCTAAAATGTCGGGGTGATGTGGGGTGGGGTACCTCTTAATCTGTGGGGTCGGATACTTTTGAATTTTTATCTGTGGGGTCGGATACTTATGAATTTGTATGTTTGGGGTTTTTATATTTATTTTCTTTTTATGTATGTGCTAATTATATAGACAACGATTTTCCCCGTTTCCTACCGCGCTCCGTTCTCGTTCGGTAGCTATCGTCATCTATGTTATGTTTGACTGGAACGTTTTGGCGGTTAATTCAAATGTGGGTTTAGATAGAGCTAACATAGTGTTAAATGAGCGTTATGCGTTTGATCATTTTAGCATTGCTAAAGGTAATTCGAGGGGATAATCACTAAAATGCGTAATCACTATAACTGAACTTTCTCTTTCAAAAGTTTCTGGGCATAAGTCCTTGTTAGAAATTTATAAGATGCGATAAGTGTGCATCGGCATAAGTCAATGTTGTAAACTCATCGAGGGGATTATCACTAAAAACTATCTGTTCTTCGATTCGCCGGAATATTAGAATTACAGCATAAGTAAATTTATACGGTTATAATTTAATCACTGTTTAGAGTAGGGAATCGAGGGGCTATTAACTCTGATTTTATGCACGGTAAATCAATTAAGCATAGAAAAAGATAGCGCTATTCACTCATTAGGATAAGGTATAGAGGGGTTATCCACTCATTAGGGTAGGGTATAGAGGGGCTATTCACTCGTACGATATGGCTACTATTACGAGCCCTTGGGCCGTCTTGTTTAAGTAACTATACACCCCTTAGCCCACTCTCAAAATTCTATGCCTTTGCAGTATACCATTATTCAAATTGGCTCGCAAGTCCTTTTCGTTTCTGTTTACGACTGCACTGGACTGTCCAAAAAAGTAAAAGCGATTTTTGCTATGATGTATACACGGTTTTGGTATATGGAAACCATTTTCACGTTATATTTATTGGTTGCTTGCTTGGTTTCTATGGAGGAATAGACATTAATTTAAGGATGATAGCTAACACTAACATTCTACGCTACTAAATATTCCGAAATATTTTTTCTATGTTCTCATACAGCAGTCAATAATAAATCTTTCCGATAAAGAGGACCAAAATGGAATAACTATAGTGAGAAAAGTAATAATACCCACGCTACAGTCTACCCCTATCTTTGAACGTTCTAAGTTCTTTGTTGTGTAATTAGGGTATGAAACCCAAATAATTAGCAGTTGAAAGAAAGGTGTAAAGTGTAAGAAATGGCAGTAGCACGAATCGAATCACCAAGCTTTGTTGCAAAACATAGGTATTTCCATTTCCGGTATTCGTGATATCGAAGTTGCACGGTCTCATAAAAAAAACAAATAATGAACCAACCAGCGGAATATCACACGATACAAGAAACAGCACCCAAAAAATCAGATAACGTTATCAACAAACAGGATATACCACGACTTATAATTGAATATTTAAAAAGCATATATGGTATATTGAAATTGGCAGAAAACATGCATGCTAGCAGACGAAGAAAAAAAAAAGAAACGGTGGTGGTAAGGCCCCCCTTTTTATCATTGTCAGACTTAATATAATAGAGCACCTGCTGCACGTGATTCGGTAATTAAGAATACACGACTGTATGGTGGGGGATTGAAAGAAAAACCGCTCTTCAACCCCCCTCTATTACTAAGGGCTCCCTAGGGCACTATTTATACCAGTACTGTATTTCTTCAATATATTGAGTATATCATTTCCGGTTTTACTTCCGATTCATTCTTTTTAGTGTATTTGGGAAGCTATTGATATCAGATTGCGATGATATTTATCGTTAGACGTGCATAAGTTGAAGGTTCAAATGATTAGATTAACTTCTCTTCTAAGCCTAAATTGAATTTTTTCTCGCTAAGCCTACACTGAACTTTTTTTCACTAAGCCTAAATGAAGGGAATCGTAATGCATACAAATTCCAATTAGAGTTAATAACAAATATACAAAACGAAAAGCTTGCATTCACACAACATTACTTCAAAAATAACTCTTAATTAATAAGAATCTAAATTTAAACATTTAATTTCATATCTAAATATGTAGAAATGAATAGGTTCGGTTAGGAACGATCAGGGACTACACATAAAGGTTTTTACTTCAACTAATTGACCTCCGACTACAATAATTCGTTCTCTATTGTATCGTTTCTTATGGGGGGAAATCTCAATTACAGCTGCCTTTCTTCATCTTGTTTTTTAGGGAAAAAGAAACACAATGAAGTTACTAGAAATACAGAGGCCTGAGAGGAGAGGAGAGGAGAAAAAGAAGAACGGTATTTCCGTCAGAACCGTTGTTTGGGTATATAAGAAAAATAGATAGTTTAATAATCAATCATATGAAGAAATCAATCAACTCCAGACTGAGGGGTGATGGAGAGGGCAAGAAAATAACCACCACTGGGGGTGGAAAAAATGCTCTCTGGTTCGGTGGTCGAACCCCCAAGCTCAAAGAAGTTAGGTAAAAATCAGTGCTAAGCATGACCGGGGGGGAACCCCTCCCCCTTTTCTGAACTTAATTGATTCGCCAGCGTTGATTTACAATGAAAGATTCGGGGGAGTAGGGGATATTTTAAAACTAACATGTTACCAGGATATTCCCCCATAGTTTCTAAAAAGAAAAATAACTTAAAAATTACTTTTTCCAAGGGCAGCCAGGAAGAACCAAAAAAACCCAACCCCCCTCTGGGGTAAATCGTTGCCAAAAACAAGGTTTCGCGCTTTGCCAAAATCAATAAGATTTCCCTCGGTTACGGCTGAACGAAAACTTAGTAACAAGTTGCTAAAGTATAGCCCATATTCCTCAACTACTTTGAGAAAAGACTACACTTTATAACATTGTAACAACCATATAGGGAGAGCTGCTAAAGAAATTGACGTGTTTTTCTAAAGTTTTCAACAAGGGATTTCTTTATAAAATTTATCCAAACTTTTATACACCGAAACTTTGATGTATTAGAGTAGACAAATCGAAAGGCCATAACTCGTAGTAAAAGCTATCCCTTGCCCATTGAATTAATATTTGTAACAAAAAAAAATATAAAGAATTGGGCTTCAACAATACTATAAAACAAATTGAGCCTCTTTTCCACCATTCCACATATTACAGACACACAGACTGCAAAACACGGTTTCGATACTTGTCGAAACATTTTTTTTATCAGGATGTTTTGGGTCGTTCAAAAAGAGTTACCGAAGTAAAGTTTTCTATATCTATATATAGCTTGTGGCAGATTTACGAGCGGCCAACTTTAATGATGTGTTTATTAAATGTAGTTTGGAACGAGGTAAGGAGTATATATCCAACGCGGTGTACGCGACCATTTTCCAACGCTGATGCCTCTGGCATTTTACCCAGAGAGAGAGAAAAATCGAAACGAAACTCGTTTTTATTGGCATTTTTCTCTCTCTCATACCTCAAACTTACTCTCCAAGGCTTATACCTAGCTAGCAAGGTACGCGGGGCAACCAATTTAGTTTCGATGATGGCGAAATGAAAATTATTACGAGTCTCGTTAAATTCTCCGACGAAAGGTTCCGCAATTTCCCAATTTGTCACCCTCTTAGCGCGTCTCAACGTCAATTTTCTTTTTCTTTTTTTTTTAAAAAACAAAAAATAACCCTTTTCGCCCAATAACTCTTAATAACAACGATCCTAAAGGGCAGAACTATTCCATGTATTTGAAATGAACAAATCGTGCTATAGAAATTGGCTATAGTTCAAAACATGGAGGTATTAAACATAAACAGTAAATGCAAGATGAGAAAACGTAGAAATAAATTATTACCAACTTGCAGGTACACCAAAATCATTAAGGTGCTTAATCCATCGAATGTTAATTTTTAAAAGCGTCATGACTTAACGGAAGAATTAGGCTTAGCAAACGCGTTATCAGTATGTTACTGACGCAGTGAAGTATTTCGAACAGCAGGATGTTTCTGCAAAATTCAAACCAATATACCAACTGGGCATAAACTATCAATGCATCAGGCAATGTAATTTAAAATACCTGAAATCAGTTGACAGTGATTTCAGTGACCACTGTCATAGTGCGTAATTAACCGCAGTTAATAACCCTCCAACAGGAATGAAGTATATCCTCGAAATCTCGATACGAGGTTCATGAAATTTGTGGAAGATTAACTAAACTAATTTCGTATATAGGAAAAGCTTAATGCGGTTGCAATGTAATTTGAGTAAATGACTCGCGATTAGGGCCAAGAAATTAAGCCTGAATTAAATCGAGATTCGAGTCACTAATTACTCTGGCTCAAACGTTATCCGACCATTAAAATCTAGCTAGACTTTAAGATATATTTACACCCCCCCCCCAAAATAATCCAATCCCCCCCCCAGGCACCACCTCTCTCTCTACGTATCATTTGTTATTTAGGTCCTTAACGTTTTTTAGGTGTAGGATGTAATCAACTCTTTTTCTTTTTAATGTCGTTGCTTTTTCAATTTGTTAATTAAGAAGCTAATAAAACTTAATAAAAAGTCATTTAGCTGTTTTCTGAATTTACCCTAGAAGCATTCAACCCAAAATATTACGGTTCATTATTTAAAAACAATTAAAAATTAAAAGGGGGGTGTGCTACTAATTATTTATTAACGGGGAGGGACTGGGTTTAGGTGTTTTGAAATAATAATAATTAATAATTATGAAACGGAAGCTAATATTAATTACCGGGATATAAAATTAAATTTAGATTATAGATAAGATGACGTCACGTGGGAGACTGTGTTTATTAAAAAAATGATGATGCGGGATGTCAATTATTTATTTTAATTTGAACGCAATTAAAATATTCCCATGACCTGTACACCTTAATTTTATGCATATTCCCACACTATTTTTAAAATAAGCTATTTATAAATGAGCCGTTGTTTTCCTGACCGTTACCTTCTCTAATGGTCTATAAATAAAAATATATTTTTTGCATAAAACTATCCGAGGACTAAATAGCTAATTAACCCTTTATAAATTAAATTTTACTAAACTGATCAAATCCAATCAAGTATTATAACGAATAGAAGTAATCTAATAAATAGTTTTCAGGCAAGGAGGACTGTGATATCATTTACATTAGGAGGTCAGGCTACTTGTCCTACTACAAAGTACAGTACCAAGCAACTTGTCCTCCTGGTGTAAATGGTATCAACACTCCTAGCCTGAAAACAATGTAATGTATAATCCGAAAATCTGTAATATTTAACGTCTTCATTACGTGTACTTTACGACTTAATCTTGATACAGAAATTAATAAAGGGGAAGATAAAATACTGTATAAGTGGGCTCTCCCTTTCACGGTTATTATTTCCCCAATCTATAATTAAAAAGGAATGTATATAATTATATAAAATTTATCGCTGTTCCTTGTCGGTTTTTTTTCTTATATTCTCTCTCTTTCTCTCTCTCTCCTTTCAGTATAAAAAAAGTAAAAGGAACCAAGGCTTAAGAGCTTGAAGCTTATCCTTAACGTATAATGATTATTCAATTAATAAAGATTCGAGTTCATGACTGGTTAGGTGCCTGGTAGTCGTATTGCTAACCCCTTTTTCCCTTAATTAAAAAAAAGCCTAAGTAAGATTTCACGTAACTCGCTTAACTGGTCTTATGGCCTTTTATTAATAGCTAAGCCTAATCTAATCCCCCCTTCCTCCTTCCTTCTCCATCATGCTCGAACGAGGATGAGGTCAACTAGGAGTGAACTTAAATCGGTACGGCGCGCGCCATACCAGGGGTCTCGACCTAATTTTCCATCTTGCCCGTTCCGTTTTTGACATTTAACTTTTCTCTTGATCCCGCCCTCCCTCCCAGGGAGCTCCCTAACACTTGGCCACGTTTTATTTTTAAAAATCCCACCGGTATTTTTGGTCTTCTTCAAAAACCAGGTTTTCGTTAATTACGTTTAGAAGCTTCCCTCAAACATAGTGAAAAGTTAAAAAAAAAATTATTAAATTTTCTTTTCATGATTTTTGAATAAAACATTTTTCGTGACTCCTCAGTGGAATTAATTTGAACCGAAAACTAGTTGGGGGGGGGGGGGGGATATTTTAAAAATGATGGGTCGGTGACCACATTTATTTAAAAACTTCGTAATGTTTTAATCCTCAACGGAGTTAATCTTTCCAAATTACCTATGCCCCTAATTTTAAAATTTGTCTTCGTCTTTAAATACTTAAAAAAAACTCAATTTTACATTTAAAGATAGACTCGGTATAATTTACGGTACTTGAATATTAGGATAAACACTAAATGAATCGAAAAGATCATTAAACAAATTATAACATACAGAGTGGTTCAAAAAAGATATTTTTAATTGGTCTTTATAATCGCGTCTCTCATCTCAGTTCTTAAAATAAACATTTACCAATTGGGTCAATTAAGAGGAGGCCAAAGTTCAGTCGCTAACTTTAATGAGTTCGGTAATATTTTGGAAGCCAAGCTGGGGTCCCCGGGTACGTATGAAACGCGTCACATTCTTTCGAGGACTTACTTACTAAGGCATTATCACTTTCGCAACTTTTTCCACTTTACTTTTTATCCCTTCCCCTCCAACCCCGATGTCTCTTTCGGCTGCTGTCCGAGACAGGCCAGGGTCATTCGTCTTTAAGAGGTCAGAGATCACCTCCCAGCAGCACCCTTACGCCAAGCACTTAAGCGCTAGCTGCTGGAAACTCTAGGACTTTGCTAATAAATCTCTCGGGGTAACGGCTAAGGAGCGAAACTATACGGTCTCTCGGTTACTAATCGCTCTCATTTAGTTGGAATTTCGGAACCTGAGAGTCCTCAAAAGCCCCCCACTATGATAGGTAGGGCCCAGGCATCAAAATCTATATGTATAGATACTATCAAGTTCTTGCCGCTAATTCCTTTGTAATTAAACCTGTAAGTTAAGTGGTATTTAATTACGATATCAGCAATTTTTTTTTTATTCCGAATGATAGCTAAATCTCAGATTAAATAAATAACCTCTCTTTGCAGATACGGATTGCGGTTGGTTTAAAAATACAGGGTTATACTGTAATCCACCCTGTTCAAATATTATTTAAACCCAACTTCTTTTAATAAATTAAACTTAACAGTAATTAACACGTTACTGGAAATAAAACCAGGTTGCGATTATAGATTCAAAGCCTTAAGCAATCAATGACATGCGCATTTGGTAAAAATAATCACGTATCACATTTTATTATTAATTTAAACTGTTAATAATTAATTACGTTTAAAAAATTCATAAAATAATTTATTTTTCGCTTGTAACGCCGCAGTGTCTTGATCTAATTTTTCTTTTAAATTCTTATTTAACGTTTTTAATTGTCCCAAATTTCGAACTGCCAGTTTTTCAAAAATGAAAAAAATATTTGACACCTTTCGGGGGGGTCTAGAATTTAATAATAAGACAAATTTAAATTGGGGTTGGGGGAGAAAGATAGAGAGAGATAGATTGGGGAGAGAGTGAGGAAACCACTCATTTCTCAATACCGATTTTTTTTTAAAAAACCGGCTTAAAAAATAGCGACACCATAATTAGTGTCTTTTTAAATATGGGTTGCATAAATTTAGCGGCGATTATTTATTGACAGTTACGAGAACAAGGAGGGTGGGAGTGGGGAGGTGAGGGTATCATTTGTGTCGATTAATGACCCATTAAAAAATTAAAACTTGACGACAAGATGCCGAAAATGCAGAGAGATGTCGTTCTCATTTCTTATTTCCAGTAGAGAACAATTACAAAGCGCCGATTATTAATTACTATTATTTTTTAAAGTCTTAGAAGTCAAAGAAAATTTACTTTGAAGTATTGCCGTCAACTAACGCCACCATGGAGCAATATTTAAGGAGGCAAAGCTGCAATTTAATGCACTTTTAAGAAACCTTTAATTGTCACTCCAGTGCAATTTCTCCATGGAAAATTTCATTAGTGTTAAATTATTTCATTTTGCTTATCAGACCTTCTTCGAGACTTTGGTGCCTTCCATCACCAAGCTAAGAAGAAGATTTGTCACTATTATAAAATGTCCTATATTCGATACAACTTCAAAACTCAAGAAGAGACTAGTCTGCCAAAAATCTTTGGCCTTTGAGAAGTGAAACGTGTCCAAACCTATCTTTCTACGGACGGGTGTTGATCGCGTTTTAAAGATTCGGGTTACGTAAAACGGATGATTATGATGCAGGCAGATAGGAGCGTATATAACATAAAGAGGTCGCTAGGCCTTAGCCCTAGCCCTAGATACCCTTAGAGTGGGAAAAGATGAATTATAGTTGAATAATACGGTAAACTGACGCGCGGGGGCTAGACAGTTCGCGCGTGCCTGGGAATAATCTCATTTTTGGGGTCCAGAGGGGTCTGTCTCCCCGCCGCCGCCGTCGCCACCAGCTGTCTCGAGCAGACTTCCACGGAGGTATACAGACCCCAAAAACTAGCTCCCCTTTAAGGCGCCATCTACATTATAAACGGGTAGGAGGGGAGGGGAGAGACCTTTTTTTTTGGGTCCACCATCCAGGAGTTTTTAGGGGGTCAAAGGAAAAGTTATTAGGGTCTACAAAATATGCAGACGTCATACGATTCTTTCTTGGTTTCTCGAACGAGCGCGCGTGCTAGGGGCGCGAGAAATATATCTCCCTCCCTGTTTTTGTACCCCGTAACCCCACAAAAAAAAAAATACAGGACCCCCATCATACTGCGTGCCCCTGGATAAAAAGGATGGGCTTGCTTTTTTTGGCATCCGAAAATCCCTTTTCGCGACTGTTCCTTCCTTTTCCACAGACTTCAAGTAACATTCTAGTTTGCTATTTGAAGCGTGTAATGAGACGTATCGTAAAGGAGGGCTGGCAAAAATATGAATATTCTAACAGGACCCCTTTTGTACGAAACGTAATTGTTCGGCGTTGTGGCAATACGATATCGTCCGCTCCCCCTTTTCTCTTTTTTCTACCTCTCTAATTTTGACTATTTCTAGTCAGGGACAAGAGGGTTAAGCCTTAGCTTATCCTGTATTCACTTTTGCGTAACAGATTCGCTAAAATTAGGCTTAGAAAAGACGAAGGGGTGTTTGTGTGTGTGGAACTGTGGATGGATGGATGTATTATGAAAGGATTCGTGCAAGTGAAAACATTTGGTTTAGTTAAACTTGATATCTGGTTTCAAGTTTTCCCGCCTTAACAGCTTGCACGAGCCATTAGATTAGGATAAGCTTCAACAATAAACAATTCACTCTCTCTCTCTAGGCGAGGAAATCTCTAATTTATTTTTTGGGACGTCGGTTCAAAATTAACACAACTATAACGCTCCAAAATGAATCTGGAAAGTTTATTCCTATACTCCAAAAAAATATATTAGCCGAGTTTGCTTGATTTGGAGATTGTCGGTGTATATCTCCACTTCAAAGGCAAAAAGGAAGAAATTACGAAAGCGTTAAAGATTCATTTACGCCTTGACTTAACTTCTTTACTTTGTTGAGGAATCGAAACTTGGGTAGAGTATGATAATAAATTTTTGATCACTAGCGCACCCGAAATTCAGTCTAGATCCCAGAATGAAAGAGAGTGAGAGAGATAGAAAAAAAGAAATTCATAGAAAACTTTCTGCCGAATCGCTCTTTTCCAGTTCTTCAACCATCATCCGTGAAGCTTCAAGTTTTTGATAATTCTCTTCATTCTTTTTGAAGCATTTTTTCCCCTCCTCTTTCGTCGTCGGGAAAAACGGAAGGGAAAGGAAAGAAGGGAGAAAAATCAGACGCAATGATTGGAAAGAGAAAGATAAGGAATAACAAGTTGGGTAAGATTCGAATTGGGTTACGCAAAGTGAAACCTCTTTTGTCTTGTACATCTTGTTTATTTTCAAATAGCGTTATTCGAATTCATATTAATTCTCCGCGGTATATTTCAAATATAAATTTCGTTCAATATTAAACTCTTCCCCATTGGCCCTAAATATAAAACCTAAATTCCATTTGCTTCCACTTCGATTACAAGTGCGACAAACATAACAAACTATCGTGGTTGGTTCTTGAACCACTTGATTCTAGAGCTCTTCTAAAGTTTTTTTTATATTTTATAAATATTAAGTTTACAGCTCGAGTTACTGTATTAAAATGTCTTTGTAATAAATCAGTACAGTACGCATTACAAGAGGAGGTTCTAAAAAATATTAAAAAAAAAGTTAGGGGACCAAAAAAAGTGAAACTGCAAGTAGTGGTGATGGTGCCGCCAGTTAGATGAGTGAATCCAGGCGATCAACACCATTGCTATTATCCCTGAAGCAAGGACCGTGGCAAGAAAAGTACGAAAAGAAAGAAGAAAGAAAGAAAGAGAAAAAGCAAAGGATCGCGGGACTCTTCGAAAATCATTAAGCCCAATTTCGTTATTATATCGGAGAAGATTAGAGAAATTTTTTTTAAGAAGCAGAAAAAAGCCATTAATAAAATTTCTAGCGGGCGAAGCTAGTCAGGGCCTTGGCACCAAAGGATTTTTTTCATTTATTCCTTTTTTTTAGTTCCTCCTACTATCTTAGAGCTGAAAGATAGATTAATGAAATCGATCCCTTTCCCAAACTAACGTTACTCTGTTGAAATTATATTTTTTCTTTTTGAAATGAAGATTCTTTGTTCACTTTTTTTCTCCTTGGGACTACGAACATCTTATAGCAAATGACAATCTGGATAATTTCCCAAGGGATTGGATTTACCTAAGTAAGTAACCCGAGAAACCTGGTGTTTAGTGATCGTAGGAAAAGCCCAGCCCTTCATCTCAAAAACGGGCTTAAGCTTAAAGGGTTGGTTATTTTCAAGTGTTTGCAATGCAAAACATTCATTCAAGAGGCGTTCAAAGACTGGAATCATCAGTGTAAAGCCGAGGCTTAAGCGACATTGACGCATTGGCTTCTAAGTAGACGAGGAAAAAGAATATATAGAATTTCCTGGCACGCTAATGTTGTACCACGCATTGTACCACGTTGTTTGCATACTCGTGGGACTAACTCAAGCGCTGACGCTATAACCATGCAGCGTGAAAGGGTAAAAATCAGGTGACTCATGTCAAACACCCTATCAACGAGGGAGTGCGTCAAGTACTTGGGTCCACTCTCCGTTCCAATAGAAACTAGGGATGACTAATAACGTTATCATGGCCAATATAATAACCTCCACACACTCCTCGTTCTCGTCACCATCCAACTTGTTTACCTCCGAAAAAGTGAAAAAATTGGTTGGAGAGGACGGAATTATTATCGGCGGACTAGAGAACCAGGCCTTCTTTTACTCCCCCCCCCTCTCCCCAATCTCTCACTTCGGGAATGATGAGTTGGTGGTCCCAAAAAAGTGGAATGGGATTCTAGTCGTCGTGGGACCATCCATAGTTGGAACTCTGCGGAAAAAGAGATGGAAAAAGGTTCCAAAAAAGAGGGTTTGGGATTTGCTTCAATTCCTATTGAAAAGTTGAAAGATTTTGCCGCGTGGTGCGCCACTAGGATAGAAGCTGGCAGGCAGGCAGCTCGCGCCCTCTATAAATCGATAACAATACAATTTTCAATAAAGGCCCGTAACGCTTCTCTCCAAATGATAGATGATTTTCATTTCCCCACGCGAGCTCGTGCCCAAATGACTCAGCATCCCACCAGAAAGGAGATAAAAAATTATTCAATCCTAGACTCTAGTTTTATCAATTATAACATTTACAGGACGCCATTTTCCATTTTCGCACGTAGAAACCTAACTATAGCTAAGCTTCTTTTAGCACAACACACATACTAGCACCACCACCACAATCCGCATTGCGCCATGGCTTAGATTTATAGCGCGTTTATATTACAATGTAGGCTACCATATCCCGAGCTAGCTCTTTTCGTGTGTCGAGGGTGAGCACTGAGCTGGTACCAGAGACTTCAACTATACGAACGAATGTACGATATTTATAATATAAGCTATTGCAATAAGGTTACGCTGGTAGCTTAGCTGTCGATATATAAAGAGGAAGAGAGAAGAAAAAAAGAATAAGGAACTGAGAAAGGGGGGTAGGGCGGTAAGGCAAGTGTGGGTGGGCGGAAGAAGAACGTAAAGACGTTCGTTCGCCCACCCTTCTCTCACTCACTCGGCGTACACTCTTGCCCCGGTTGCCAGAGCCTCAGATCGACATTGGGAGCCGCTCGGGTCCTCGCTCTGGATATGTAATTCGCGACAGTTTTAGTTTATACGTCCGATGGTTAGCTTCGAAAGGAAGGTTTTAACCTTCCGCCGCACTGTCAATTTACGCTGACGTTGGAGCTTTTACAGACGTTAAGCTTGGCGAGCAGTGACAGATGGGCTGTCGACGGAGCAAAAGCTGGGCACGCAATCGAATAGGGGTGGGAAGCGACGAAACAGGCCCAGCTCAGCTACGTACGCTGCTTCTCCATAAAACTCTTGGAAAAAGTTCCTTTTCCCTCTTTCATACCATCATCTTACAACGTCACTTTGCAGCAAAACGCGATCGAAACGCTCCTTTATCGACTGGTGGTGGCGGCGGCAGTGGTCAGAGTTTCAACTTCCGACAGGATGGTCGAATTAACTCGATTCCATAAACTAAAATAAAGTTAATCCTAAACCGAATTAAAAGTAACTGAATCCAAATTTGTTGGCATGGTTTCCAAGAGTTCAGCACCATAACATAAATTCCTTCGAGGAAACGAATATAACATGACCCAACACTGATTGATTTCAGTTACTCGAACAACTCTTCTTACATAGATATTCCTATATCCATCCCAATGTCAAGTGCCTGAAAACCGAGGGAACAACCACTCAGTGTACACACTGTACCTTTGAGTGAATTCCAAAAGGATTAAACGCAAAATTTTAAAAGCGTACCCTTGACAATACTAAAATAATTACGCGTATTCCGTATCCATGTATAAAGAACCTTAGAGTGCTTAGTGATTACCCCCTCGCTCCAAACTCGAGCGGCTCAAAAAGTCTCCATCCAATACAAGAGGGGATATAGTTTGAAAGGAGTCTCCTGATCAGCTTTAGAAACGGGCCGATCAAGGCACTACATCCTAACTATACAATAGCCGTCGATACAAAGTAAAGGAGAGGGGGGGCGAGGATGGGGCGAACTCCGAACGGACGCGGCCGTTCTCTCTCTTTTTTTTTGGCAGTCTCAATAGCGACGAGGCTTAATATCGAAGATTGTCGACGAAAAAGTTACCGGGCTATTATTATTAGCGAAGGGAGAGGCAGGGGAAGAGAGCTTTTTTACACACGTATTATGTATCGTGAAAGGCTGCAATTAGTAGAGGAAACGATGTTGAGGCCTTGATACGACCAGCTAGGCCACGAAAGAAGAAGAGACAAGATCTCTATACTAAAAAGAAGAGAAAGATGACAAAAGAGGGATGGGTTAGGAGAGTCATGACGGGCCCTGCTTAGAGCTTATAAGGTACAAGGGAAGGAAAAGATCTCTCTCTCACTCACACACACTCCTTTCTTAAGAAACTGGATGTATGATTAGGGCTCGTCTTCGTAAACATTCTATTTCGTGGCCTGTAAGTTTCTCTCGTCGTCGACGTCTTCTTCCCTTGTCTTTTTCTTTTTCTAGAGGTTCTTTTTGGTGTCTCCCGCCGAGATAGTATAGTAGAGGTTCTTTTTGTGTGTGACAAGGGCTCAAAGGGTTTAAAACTATACAGTATATAAGAAACTTTTTACTTATACTCAAGTAGATGTTGTAATTGAGAAATAATTTATATTGATAACACGCTATGAAGGTCAATTTTGCGATGCCGCGAGTAAAGGGAATTTAGGTCAAATGACAAAAATGGTAATGAAGTTATAATTAAATTAAATACTTCGATAAATAACGCTTTGTTTATCTAGTATACCCATTCATGAAGTTTTCATTTAAAAATAAAGAAGCCTTAAATTCAATTTAACGAAATATTCCAACCGAACACCCTTTCAATACAAAGGCGAATGTGCGCAGAGATCGAAAAGATTCTACCGGGATTTCAATATGTGTTTCTATATTTGCAATTAAATATTTCCGGGAAATATTAATTTAGGAAATAAACATTTTAAATGTAAATCAACACGCTTTGAAAAGAAGCGAGGCAAACAGCAACAAGGAAAACTTACAAACATCAAAGTTAATGGAAAAAGAAATATTCTGGCAAAACAAATCAATTTAATTTTGGAAAATACGAAGAGGTAAGAAGATGTTTAAAAGGCAAGGCAGGGAGGAGTAAAGACGGAGAGGAATTGTACTTGTACGCCCTTTTTTTAGACTGACAACCGTCGCCCCACTACAAACTGCCCTCTAGTGAGAATTTTGATAATGAAAAAAAGCGATCCTTCCCAATCCATTCTTGTTTTATGTTTTACACTTTCTACATTTGATGATATAAACATACAAGTCTCGCCGCTCTCGCGTGTCCACATAGATAGAGATAGAACTAAGAAGACTCGGTCGGTCGTGTAACGGGGTACACCTGTTTCTGGGAAGTACGCCCTAATACTCCGGAAAGTGTTATATTTGTTTAATTATAGCGAGTTTCCTAGAAACACCGCGGCTGATGCTGGAGAAGTGTTTGCCCAATGCCTTTTATCGAGCCTCGGGGGTTGTAGTTTTGTGCTCAAAGTGTTAAGCTGGGAGAGCTGATTGTTTTTATTGGAATATAGCACCGACTGAAAAATGCTATTTCCCGCTCTAAATTTCTAAGTTTTTATTTTTTATTACGACTAAGTTTTGCGTCGTAATTGTAGTTATAATTTTATCTAAGTTTTATTCCTTAAAGAAACGACTAAGTTTTACGCCGTAAAGTTCTTTATTCATCTTTTTATTTTTGTCCCTTCTAAGTGGGTCCCTTCTGAGTGGGCTACTGCGTTACAAGCGGTTTTCAAGTAATCTGGTCTTTTTAAAGAAAAGTATCTTCTATTTATACTTTTTTATGGACTTGAAAATGGATTTCTTTGCAGCCAATGAGAAGGCCGGAGGTGGCCAATGAGAAGGCCGGAAAATCTCCGAGATGGTAAGAACCATCTCTCGATTCTCCGGTACTTCTTGGTGACTGCTTGGCTACTGATGGCTATCTCTCGACCCTCCGGTACTTCTCGGCGACTGCTTGGCGACTGATGGTTATTGATAACACAAAAGGGTCAAAAACCCATTCATGTTTTACAAAAATTCTTTTTTACATTATATTTTTACACGTAATTTTAACTATACATTTTCGTTTTCCTACACAACATTAATTTACAACATTAAATCAAGTTTAGTGAATATTTAATTTACTTATAACAACATATTTTCAATTTGACGCGAAATAATTCAACACTCCCCACAAAATTACGTGACGAAGCGAGAGTAATTTTAACTGACCTACATTATTTTGCGTTTTTAAACATTGTTTTCTCCAATCTCCATTGGATATAGTAACTGTATAGGCCTTCTCAATTTAGTTCCATTGCTCATTCTAACTATGCAAGCTCTGACCTTTTGGTCTCTACCAATTAATTTTTCTTCTACAACTCCTAATTTCCAAACGTGTTTTGGTATTTTATCTTGGTGGACCAAAACTACGTCCTTTAATTGTATTTCATTTAATTTTTTCGAGTCCGTATGATGCGCGGACCTTAATTGCAACACGTATTCCTGTTGCCACCGTTTCCATAATTTGTCATTTAAATTTTCCCTATATTTTAATCTTTTTGTGAGTAGCTCACGATTGGAATTTTGATTCGTCTGCGTGAACCTTTGAGGTGGAAGTGTCGTGATTCTTTGACCTATCAAGAATTGTGCTGGGGATAGGGGGGAAGGATCTCGAGTGTCGCTATAGACAAAAGTGATGGGACGAGAATTTATCGCTGCCTCGGCTTCTACAAGGGTGGTTTCTAATTCTTGGTAATTTAATTTGGCTGATCCTAATACCTTTTTTAAGATTGATTTAGTTGATCTTACGAGGCGTTCATAGAACCCTCCCCACCATGCGGCTCTTTCGGCAATAAACTTCCATCTGATTCCCTCCCTTCCAAAATATTCTAACAATGTTGCGTCATTCAGTTTTTTCCAGACAGATTGAAGGTCCTTGTTTGCTTTTTCAAACGTTTTGGCATTGTCGCTGTATATTGTATGAGGTATCCCTCTCCTAGCAATCATTCGCCTAAAAGCTAGCATGAATTCTTCGGTGGATAGTGAGGGCATTAATTCTAGGTGCAAGGCCCTTGTGACCGCGCAGGTGATCAGGCATATATAAGCCTTGTCTAACGTTTTATTATTTTCATAGTACGACGGTCCCTTTATATACAATGGCCCAGCAAAATCTATTCCGCAAATTTGGAATGGAGGTGCCTGCTCAATTCTATCCTTTGGTAATGGGGCTGTAGGTGCGTCCCCCGCCTTACAATTTTCTTTTCTACAAATTAGGCATTCTTTCACTATTTTCTTGGCTAACTGGCGCCCCGCTACTATCCAATATCGCCCTCTTACTTGGGTGATGGTGTCTTGCACCCCATTGTGTAATACTTTACAATGTGATCTTTGGGTTATCATTCGAGCCAAATGTTGTTTAGCGTTTAGTATTATTGGGTGCTTTAACTCTAATGATAAATCTGTTTGATCGAGTCTCCCTCCTACACATAACTGACCTTGATAATTCATTATTGGGTTTAGAGAGGCTAAGCTACTTGATGGTTTTAATTTCTTATTTTCTTTAATTGTTGCTAACTCATTTGGGAAGTCTTTTTGCTGCGCACACCTTACCCAATCTATCTCTGCCTGAACCATCTCTTCAGCTGTTATGGGGCCCCTTGCTCTATTTTGTTTGAAAGCCCTTTTTACATAACAAGTTATTCTCAAGCATTTGTCCAAATTGCTATACTTTTCTAGGTTTATAATTTTATCCAACCCTATTTTTTCTTGACAGTTTACGACCATTATTGTCTTTCTTAATTCTTTTTCAATTTCTTCTGCATTTATTTTAATTTCTCTAGATTTGTCTTCTGGCCATTCTGATTTCGGTTTCTTTAGCCAATCAGGCCCTTCCCACCACAGCTGTTTACTTGCTAATTTTTCCGCGGTTATGCCCCGAGTCGGGATGTCGGAAGGGTTTTCTATCCCTGGGCAGTGTCGCCAATCGTCTATATTAGTGAGCCTTTGAATTTCGGCTGCTCTATTCGAGATAAAGGGTTTCCACATGCTCGTTGCTCCTCTTATCCAATATAGTGCTATCGTGGAATCACACCACATATAGGTTCGGACTAATTTTTCGCTAAATGTTTCTTTGACATAGTTCGTTAACCTAGCCCCCAAGTTGCACCCCATTAGTTCTAGTTTGGGCACAGATAATTCCTTGAGTGGAGCCACGCGCGCTTTAGATGTTACTAAAGACACCCCTACATAATTTGATTGCGTAACGTATCTCACATAAATTGTCACGGCGTATGCGCTCTTACTGGCATCCGTGAAGCAATGTAATTCAAGCTCTTGAATGTCGGCGTAACTATCGAAGTAATGCCTTGGTATGTTAATGTGTCTCAGGCTGGGCAATTCCCGGCACCAGCTGATAAATTCATCCTCTAATTGCTCACTTAATCTCTCATCCCACGCGACCTTTTCAACCCACAATTTTTGAAATAGCATTTTTGCCCTTATGGTAAAGGGTGCCAAGATCCCAATTGGATCAAAGATCTGAGCTACCGCACTTATCACGTGACGCTTTGTTGGTTTAATGTTTTGGAATATTTCCACTAACTTCGTGAGGTCAAAAGAGTACGTATCTGAATTGGGGTTCCATTTTAAGCCCAAAACTTTTATTCCCTCCGGGGCATCTTTTCCCTCAAACATTGGGACTTCATTTTCTGATTTTGTATTTCCCCATAATTCTCTGAGCCTCGCTGAGTTAGTCTGCCATTTTCTAAATCGCATGCTTGCGGTACTCATTACTTCATTAATTCCCATAGAAACTGTAAACGCGCTTCTACATTATTTTCTCCGCTCACTAGGTCATCCACATAAAGATCCCTATCAATTAATCTTACGGCATTTTTGTCTGACCCCTCTACTGAATGTATGTGATATTTTATTGATGAAGCTAGCAAAAACGGGCTGGAGGTTATCCCAAAAGGCACGCGAGCCATGCGCAACGTTACGAATTTATTTTCTTCTAATTGTTTATTTGGCCCCTCTTTAACCCATAAAAATCTTACTGAGTCTCTTTCTGTTTCTGATAAGGCTACCTGGAGAAAAGCTTTCTCTATGTCTGCAATAAAGGCAATCTTGTGCAATCGAAATCTTAACAATAACAAGAGAATATCGGGGGTTAAGTTTGGCCCCGAAGCCAAGCAGTCATTTAAAGAAGGGCTCCCCTTAGCGCTGGATGAACCGTCCAAAACCACGCGTAATTTCGTCGTTTCTGCTGCCTCTCTTTTTACCGGCTGATGGGGGAGATAAAAGGTACCTGCTGGTTTTTCGTTTGGATTTTCAACTACCTCGGCCACCCCAGTTTTCAACTGTTCCTCAATGACGGCTTTGTAGTCGTCGTATAGTAAGGGGTCCCTCTTAAACCTACGTACTAGAGCGTTGGCGCGTTTGGTCGCTATCTCTAAATTGTCAGGTAACACCTCTTTCTCAATCCGCCACGGAAACTTTACGTGGTATCTGCCATTATTCATTTTTATTTCCGAGTTAAAATTTTGGATACATTGATCATTTTCTAACAGTTCTGACTTGGGGTCTTCGCTAACTATCCCAATGGATTCCAATTCCCAAAATCCCTTAACTATTTTGTCTGTTTCTTTTTCCACAACTCCAACCCTCATTACTGATATTGGGCAAGAAGTTATGCCACCTTGGCCGTTTGAATCTACGGGTCCCTGTACGGCCCACCCTAATTTTGTTTCTATGGCCACTACCTTTGGTCCGAATCTTTCCGTTCTACCCGAAGCTATTGCCCAGTAGAAATCCCCTCCTATCAACAATTCCATGCCATCTCCCAGTATTGGCGCCGCGTTATTTGATTTATCGGCTAGTTGCCATCCTCTGTCTTTCATATAATCTTCTATTTCGTCACAATCGAAGGTGGTTACGGAATTGCATACGAAGGGAACCTCTATGGCGACGATTTCTACTCTTTCTTCAGGTTTCTCTATGTTTTCTAGTGTGATTTTCACTTTATTTCTAACGTGTTCTGAAATTTCTCGGCTCATGAACTTGTTGATCCCAATTTTTGCTTCACCTATTATGGGCAAGTTTAATTTTCTAGCTATGTCTTCCCGTATGAAGGAAGCCTGGGCTCCTGAATCTAAGAAACACCTGATTTCTACCCCTAAATGATTTTCTTCGGGGTGCTTCGCTATAGCTCTGGCTGTTTGTAAGAGAACTGTTGTGTTTTTTCTCTCTGATTTTCCTATATTTATTGAAGCTACACCTACATTGACGTTAGTTTCTACATTTTCCCTCGTTTCCTCTTTCCTTTCTGGGCCAATGTTTGCGGGATTTTGGTAACAGATTGCGTAATTATGACCTTTCTTACATTTTAGGCACGTTCTATATCTGGCATGACAATTTCTGGCTTCATGCGAGCTCCTAAGGCAAAGGTTACATCTACCCTGATCCCTTATGAAATTTTTCTTTTGTTCTATGTTAAATTTTTCGCAATTGGCGGTTTTGTGTGTGGTTTCTTCACAAAATATACAGTATACATTATTCCTTCTATCCTGATATTCATATTGTGGGATTTCCCGACGGTTTTGATTATAATTTTGATTAGATGGGTTCTGGCGATAATTTACGCCTGCCGAAAGGGCCGAGGTGGTATTTCTCGGGTATTGAGATCTCCTATCCTGATTCCTATCCTGATTCTGATTATATTGGAAGCTAGCACCACCATGTTTTTCTGAGACGGATTTAGCTCCCAACACTTGACAAGTTTCCCTCGATTGTAATTCATCTTTTAAGAATTCTAATAACATTACTATATTCCAGTCGGCATCAGGCTTTCTAGTACGACTATACTCAAGCCTTATTTCTTCGGGCAAGCATTTTAAAAGCTTCGGGCATAAAAACGTCCCGCACTCTGCGATATTTTCCCCTAACGATTTTAAACTTCTTATGTTAACTTCGCACTGATCATATAAGTTTCTCAGACTCCTCAAATCCCCAACCTTAGTAACTGGTTCTAAATTATTTAAAATGTTCAAATGTATGTATTTTACCATATCCGGCCTACCAAACCTATCTTTTAAGATTCTAATCGCTTCGTCATAGTTTTCGTCAGACGCGTACATTCCCTTAAGAGACATTTTGGCGTCCCCAACTAAATAAGACTCTAGGTACGTGAATTTTTCGACCTTACTCATGTCTTGTTTGTCCACTGCTATTGAAAATTGATGCCAAAAACTGCCCCACTGGGTGAAGTCTCCTCCATATTTGCTAATGGTCAGTTTTGGAAGTTTAGCGTGAACTTGGGACGATGATGTCGCTGATCCAGTCGTGATTATGGTTCCGCTCGAGCTGGAATTGCTGGTAGCGACGGCTCCCTTGATGTTACTGATCCGGCGGTTGGCCTTCCTTATTGTGATCGTGATTTTGTCCCGATACTCGTATGCCTTGAGGGTATCGTTGGCTTGTTCCTTTTCGTCGTCGAATAACGCTTCTATTTTCGCGTCATATTGGATGATCGCTTCTTCTTTCTGTTGAAGTAATGCTACGGCATCCTCTACGTCCTCTATTTGGCAGCTTGTTCCGGTTAGTAGCCCTTCTATTTCCGTGACTAATTTGGTAACAAGTTGGCGAACAACCTTTCGGGAGGTCTTCAGTTTAGCGCGTTCTGCGTCCCGTTTCTTTGTTCTTTCTTCCGGCGTCTCCATTTTAAAGTTCCGACTGTTATTCTATTTCTTTCCGATTGTTTTTAAGGAAATTCGGATATTTTTTCTTACGGTTTTGTTTCTTCCGTCGCGTAATTTTCGCTATTTATTTTACGTCGCGTATTTTCCGCTATTTATTTTGCGTCGCGTATTTTCCGCTATTTATTTTGCGTCGCGTATTTTCCGCTATTTATTTTGCGTCGCGAAATTGTTTTTTAATTTTTGCTCAATTGTTCTCTTTTTGTTTCTAATGGTCCAATTTGTTTCGCTCGTGGTCCCGGGTTTCGGCACCATGTAGTTTTGTGCTCAAAGTGTTAAGCTGGGAGAGCTGATTGTTTTTATTGGAATATAGCACCGACTGAAAAATGCTATTTCCCGCTCTAAATTTCTAAGTTTTTATTTTTTATTACGACTAAGTTTTGCGTCGTAATTGTAGTTATAATTTTATCTAAGTTTTATTCCTTAAAGAAACGACTAAGTTTTACGCCGTAAAGTTCTTTATTCATCTTTTTATTTTTGTCCCTTCTAAGTGGGTCCCTTCTGAGTGGGCTACTGCGTTACAAGCGGTTTTCAAGTAATCTGGTCTTTTTAAAGAAAAGTATCTTCTATTTATACTTTTTTATGGACTTGAAAATGGATTTCTTTGCAGCCAATGAGAAGGCCGGAGGTGGCCAATGAGAAGGCCGGAAAATCTCCGAGATGGTAAGAACCATCTCTCGATTCTCCGATACTTCTTGGTGACTGCTTGGCTACTGATGGCTATCTCTCGACCCTCCGGTACTTCTCGGCGACTGCTTGGCGACTGATGGTTATTGATAACACAAAAGGGTCAAAAACCCATTCATGTTTTACAAAAATTCTTTTTTACATTATATTTTTACACGTAATTTTAACTATACATTTTCGTTTTCCTACACAACATTAATTTACAACATTAAATCAAGTTTAGTGAATATTTAATTTACTTATAACAACATATTTTCAATTTGACGCGAAATAATTCAACAGGGGTTTTCGTCTTATAACGTTATTCGCGTTATATTAAGAGAAGCAAGAGAGAGCGAGCGATAGAATATTTGTTTATAAGGACATTTATTATAAGAAATCGATAGATAGAAACTGGGCTATACGGTAAACGTTATCGGTCCCGTGTTCGGTATGTTTGTGAGCTCGTTGGTTGCGAGAGAAGATGACGACAACAACGAGCAGAGCTAACGTTAGGTTTATCTATACGCGTGTCAACTTGCCAAGGCCTAAATAAATGCTAGAAGCTATACTGCCCGCCGCCTTCCATGCTAGCTGATAGAGAAACGGCAAACACATGAATCGACCCGTTGTTTGCTCCTCTGATTGCGTGCGAAGAGCGTTTACATAATCATATATATAGAACAGAGTTATATATATGTTTTATGTATTATTTCCCCAATTTGATATATACATATAAGTACTTCGTCTGGATTATATACACAAAACTTTGAAGGGGGTAATGTTATTTAAGCAATTTTGAGTTCAGTCCGTTTAAAAGTGGAGCATTTTCTTAATTAGCTAAGTTAGTTAAGATTTTTATTAAAAAGACTTGGGGTGTCATTTCTCGAGTACTGCTGCATTAAATCGCGAATGAATGATCTTTTCAAAAAACCATAATTTCAAAAGAGAGTCTTAAGATATTAGCCCTAGCGCTCTTTTTCCTTTCTAAAGGTTTTGCAAAAAGTCATTTGGAGAAGTTTTTGAAGACTGATCTAGGGTAAACAAGGGTTGCAGCCGTGAAAGGCTTTAGCCTAATGCCACAAAATGTTAGAAGAAAGGAGGGAGGGCCAGGCCAAGTCAGTAATAATGATAATAGCCGATCAAAGAAATTGGGCCCATTATTATAACTGACTAAAAAAGAAGGTAGAAATAATAAAATACGAAGCGGGGATTGAACTTTTTACTTCGCCACGCCATGTTTACTTTTAACGCTTCAATGAAACTAAAATAATGGGATTTCTTTTAGACGTAAATATAAAAAAAAATACCTAAAAACAATAAATATTCTGAGTTTAAAGCTTTTAAGAACAACTAAATTTTCTCTTACGTAAATTAAAATATATTTGTTATGAAATCTATATACTTTTTTTTTTCTTCAAATAAATACATTTCCACGGGAAACAGCTCTTTGTAAATGGGGCAATAGATGAAAATTTACAATTCTAGTAGCTACAATATAAACTTTTATTTATTAAATTTTTCTTTCAAATCAAAAGATTCGTGTAATATGACTTTAAAAGTTAAAACCTTGTTGTTTTGTGTTTAAAATTCGATTAAAGTTTCCTATGTTTTGATATAAAAACAAAAAGTCGAAAAAAATAATTTGAATAAAAATTTAAATTGTTTAAACTTCAAACAAATATTAAATTTTCGCGATTCTCTGATGTAATATTTCATAAATGCGTTCAAAACCAACCTTCCCTACGTGGCAAATATGCTACCACATTTGACCCAACGCTGGGTAGCTTACCTATAGTTGTAGATATTTGAAAGCATATAACGCAGAAACGTATCTGGTCCTGAACCAAATAGGCTAAACGTGATTCAATAAACGAAGACAGGCGTGGCCCATTTATATCTAACCAGATACCAAAAATAACCATTTGAAAAAATGACTCCCATTATTCCCCTTTGAAAAAAAAAATAAAAAATGTATAAAATAAAATCAGATTAAATCTGGATGTCGCAGTTTTTGGCGGGAGATCGTGCCAGACTGGAACTGGTCGGATTAATAATGTCGTTAGTCGTCCGTCCGTCCGTCCCGGAGTACGTAAGTTCTATAAATGATCGCTACTCTCTATTTAACACCGGCATTTACACTATATTTTCCCGAATAAAAGAAAAAACCCAAGCTCTCATTGGCGTAAAATTACGCGATAAATACGTAAATTACCAGCCATAAAAAGACACATAATGGAACCTTTCTTATATACCTTAACAGAAATACATACAGCTCTTGGAATAATAGTGTCCCATTTTCTTAACGGCGGGAAGAGCCTAGACTAATCATTATTTGTGACCAATTTTACCTAGCGATTAATATACCTCGCTGGGCGCTGCACCTTGCGAGTAACCTATGATTCCAACTAGCTGTATGCATTCCTAACCAACCAGCATAGCATGCATGCATTTAGGCCTACTCCCCTTCCAATAATAATAATGTAGATCAGAGGTCGACGCCCACGCGTTGAAGTTACCATAGTAAAACCCGTACAAACCCAACGTAATACTCCAGATAACTCATGGCGTAATCGGAGGACCCCACTTTGGTTACCGTAGACCCGACACACGTCACTTTCACTTTAAAAATCGGGGTCATAACCGCGAGGATGAGACTGGGACCTCTTTCCGTGCGCAAGAGGCCGCAATTAGGCAAATGAAACACGCCCTGACATTGTTCGGAGTCAACCAAGTTAACCCGCGAGTTGAATAGAAGCCTAGGGTGATTAACGTTAACAATGGACCTCAATTAGGTTTTTAGAGTGACGTCCGTAAGGGCAAAAAGCGGGCGCGAATTATTAGGCGAGACAAAAACTTAGGGAGAACAAGGGAACCGGACGGACAGAGAGAGGGGGGAGTGAAATCTATTTTGATATAAAAATATAGTGCGGCCAAGGGGTCACCAAGAGTACACCCCCCTTCCAACCCGGGTCATAGTTAGGACACTTGATTTATTATTGAAGATATGAATAGTGTTCTACTGAAAGGTTGACCGTAGGCTAAATTTAATAAAAGTCACGGAATTTCTAAATAGAACAGCTGGAACCAAAACTTTCTACGCAACGTCAAACACGTCATAAAAAGTATCCCCCCCCCCCTTTATGGGAAAGTGAATATGTGACGCATTTGTTCATTTGTGATATCGCAATTAATAACAAACACCAAGAAGGCCTACCGGTACTGGTTTACATTTGAACACAAAAACATGATCGTTGGTATCTTCAGAATTAGGTAACTGGTACTTACCTACAAAGAGAAAAAAGAAAAGAGAAAAATTGGTTAAATTCACAATAATATAAAATTAATTAAGTAATCATTAATTTCTTTAAATTAAAATTACTCTGTAATTTAATTTAAAACACATAATAATAGTTAATAACTTAATATCATGCATGACCCAATGCATTAATAATAATATTTCTAGATTAAAAAAAATATATACAGGGTGTTTCTGAAAAGTCCATCACAAATTAAGGGGCGTGTTTATGGGACCAAACTGAGCGGAAAGTACCAAAGAACATGGGGTCTACAACATTTAGTTTCGGAGATATGGCCCCCCAAACATTTGCCCCAAAAACGAAAAAATATCCCAAAATGTGGAGTAAGGGTTATTGCCATTACCCAACTTGTTTCGAAGTCATAGAGAATTTCAATAGCCTTGAATTTGAGAAACACTAATGTAACTTTAGATAGCAGAAGGGTATAAATGGGTAGAAGTACGCGTACGGCGGTAATGTTAAACTAATACCAAGTGTCATAGTGTTTTAACATTTCTCAGCACCCAGTAAAATGGTTGCGATTGAAGGTTGAGTTTGTTCATTACGTTAGTGTTTGATGTGTCACAGAGAAAACGCCATGATACGATCCCAATGTAAATGTATTTTTTATTAGTTCTTCATTCTTAATCTGTAACAAATAACTACTACAAGAATTGTTCAAAGTGTTCACCACCCGCGTTAAGGCAAACTTGAACACGCCTTACAAACGATTCCCTAACACGTTGCAAAATGCCTGGAGTATCGCGAATAGTTTGACAGGCATTAACGATTCGTCGACGAAGCTCTTCCACATCAGGTACTTCACTCTGATAAACTATGTCCTTCAAGTGGCCCCAAAGGTAGAAATCGCACGGGTTAAGGTCGGGTGATCGAGCAGGCCATTTCACGGGTCCACCTCGACCTATCCACCGAAAAGAGAACGTCGCGTTAAGGTGAGCTCGGACAGCGAGACTGAAATGTGGTGGTGCACCGTCATGCATGAACTACATTCTGCGCACCAAACCTAAGGGCACGTCGTCAAGTAATTCCGGTAAAACGTCTTGTAAGAATTGTAGGTACGCCTCACCGTTTAACCTGGGCTGTAGAAAATAAGATCCAATTAAATTGTCACCTACAATACCGCACCACACGTTTAAACTAAATTGTACTTGGTGAGATTTAACGAGCGTTGCGTGAGGGTTTCTTTGGGACCATTGATGCTTATTATGCAGGTTAATAATACCATCTTGCGAAAAATTAGCTTCGTCTGTGACTAACAGACTACGCGGGAAATCAATGGCGTTTATCAATGCGTCGTGGGTAGTCCGCGGAATTCAAACCTTGAACCTTTTGAAAATGGTAAGAATGAAACTGGTGACTTTTGAGGATTTTCCACACGAGCACGTGACCAACGCCTAATCGCTTACTCACCTGGCGGGTACTTGCTTCTGGTTCGTCCTTGAAAATAGTAAGGACTTCGTCTTCTACGGCCTCTGGGACTTCTTGCCCTCTAGGTTGAGGTCCACCATTTTACTGGGTGCTGAGAAATCTTAAAACACTATGACACTTGGCATTAGCTTTACATTACCGCCGTACGCGTACTTCTACCCATTTATACCCTTCTGCTATCTAAAGTTACAGTAGTGTTTCTCAAATTCAAGGCTATTGAAATTGTCTATGACTTCGAAACAAGTTGGGTAATGGCAATAACCCTTACTCCACATTTTGGGATATTTTCTCGTTTTTGGGGCAAATGTTTGGGGGGCCATATCTCCGAAACTAAATGTTGTAGACCCCATGTTCTTTGGTACTTTCCGCTCAGTTTGGTCCCATAAACACGCCCCTTAATTTGTGATGGACTTTTCAGAAACACCCTGTATAAGAATTAACCCATAAAGTTTTACTAATTATTAGTTTCTTTTAAACCATGAAGGAAAAAATAATATATCTTTATATTTTTAATAGTTTTGAGCTAGACTCTTTCGAAATGGCGTTTTAGTTGAGTCAAAGCCGGCGCGCTGCGTACGTGGTCATTAGTCGACGCCACTCGTTAGGAGATTTTCTTTTTCATTTTTCTTTACTCTCCCTTTCTTTTGATAAAAATTTCGCTAATTAATAAAATTTCACGTTACGTTACCCTGTTATTTTCCTACACCCGGTGTGTGTGGGGGGTTAGGAGGTTTTGAGTCAAATATTAAAACAACAAAATCCGAGCTCCTGGGTTGTGGCACAGAGAATATCGAGGCTAACTGAAGACTACTCATTAACTTTAAGGTTAAAATAATATAAATTAATTGCCGAGCCCTAATTAGGTTTTGCTATATGGTGGCTAGACGGTAAATTGTGAAAAAGTTTTTCAAGAAATGTTTTTAATTATATTTATTTATTTTTGTTTGTTATAAAAAGTTAAAATAAAACAAAGTTGGGTAGTTTAATTAAGTCAATAATAGTGAGCGCTATTTTTTAAAGTTTGAAGCAATAATATTCATGGAAAAATACAGGAAATTCATCCATGAACAAACTCAAAATTTATTTATTTTTATTGTAAACTCAGCTTGCTCTATAACCTCGCTTACAGACACGATAAGAGTTCCAAAATATGCTCATTGCTCAGAACATTTTTTTTTTTTTTTTTTCAAAATAAAGTCTGCAATATTATATTCTTTAGAATAAACCGTATAGTCACGACTTATTTTTCACATAATCGAGAAGTTAATCCTCTTATAAAGGACTTAAGTCGCGATTGTTCTATTTTCGGTTTAGGATAAACAGGAGGGGGAGTGGGAAGAGGATGTCGTAAGCCTCTTCCTTTTCTTCCCACATATAGCCTAGCCTTTTCTTGTGACTTCTTAATTCCGCTTCAAACGTCTTATATGAAAATAATTCCCTTTAAATAGCGTCAAAGTCAGCCAAGCCAACAACGGGCGTTTGAAAATTATAGAAAAAAAGAGATGCTCATTTGCATAGCCGCAGAAGTTATAATTGCAATTAAAATTGACGTAGGTGGCTTAAAACTGGTGTTCAATTAAGTTCTATTAATATTTTCGCGTGAAATTGTAGCGAGTTAAGCCTAGGTTTCACGTGAAATTGTAGTGAGTTAAGCCTTGTTTGAAATTAACATTGAATAGCGCTGGGCTTGGAAACAAGAATTCTGCGCAGATTTCTAATCTCCCATGGTGTATTTATAGAGAATTTAAGAAATTTAATAACATATAAATATATCTTATCAAATTTTCAAAGCAACAAGATTCATTCATCCTTTTGAACGAACTCTCACTATATAGTGATAGAGGCCTCGTTTTTCAACAAAATGAAAAATAAAAAAAAAAATATTTCCATGGGTTGGCATTTTTTCGGTCTGGAAGACTTGGGCCATCAAAAGATGTTCTTTCTATGGACGAGTTTATTAAACGACATATAGACAAGATGAATAAAGAATTTTTAATCAAAGCCCTCCCCCCACTCCGTTAAATCCTCCCTTTCCCGCTCTTTTAAGAGTGGTCTATGGGCTAAGGCTCCTTATAAATATAGTCAGGGATAGTCAAGGAAATCGGAGAAGTGCCTTGTCAAAAGAGAAAGTCGAGCTATAGGAGGGACTACCCTAAGCGGGATAAGCTTGTCGTCTATGAGAAGAACTATCGCCAGTAAGAACTAAGGCTTCGCCTCGCTGCCGGCCTGTCTATAAAGAAAGCTTCAATCGAGGGGTTCCACAATTTTTCAAATACAGTTGAAATAGATGAATTTACAAAAAGAGTGGCCCACATCTTTCGGGTTCGGTTGGGCTGAAATTTACGTCGTCCTCTTAACAACACCAGCACTCGTAAGTCGTGGAAAAGGCTTCGCCGAAACTAACAAATGATTAAACTAAACACGCATGCTGTTAGGTAGTCGCAACTAAAACATTTGATCATTTGTTAGTTTTGATATGATGTTTACTAAGTGAAGACCCCCTCGTCCGCAACGATCCCGTTCCAAAAAGGAGGCGGGGTAGAAAAAGGAAGAGAAATAGACGAAACTTGGTCAGCGCAAAAACTTTGGAGTGGCATTTCGGGTATTATGAACGATATCGGAAATATTCGCCCAAGCAGCGTCAACGGCCCGGCGGTTTTTTGCCTCCCTTCCCCCATCTTTCCCCGAAAGCGCACCCAATCCTCTCTCTCTCTCCTCTTCCTTCTCCTCGCTCCATCCATCATCTTCATCTTCGGACACCTCACAGTGCCTCCCGTCGCCTCACTCTCCTCTAGAGCGCCCTCTATTTGCTTCGCTCTAGTAACCCAAAACGATATAAAAACGTCTCTATAAGAAACTTTCTCCGCGACTCTATACTTCTCTCCATATATTCCATCCCATTTTTTCCTTCGCTTCCTAGCTGGGTGCAAAAACCACCACGCCGTTTGGTGGCGCTTACGCTCCAAAAAAAAAATGGCGACCCTTTTTTTTTCTAAAACATTAAGCCGGGCCACTTTTACCTCCCAAGTAACCTTAGAAAGAAGAAAAAAGTATATAAGGCTATAAGAACCCAATGTAAACCAACCCCGTTGAGACGACTTAACTCACAAGCCATTTGGGATGAATAAATAAACGGATTGAAAATATCTTCCATAACGCCCGATAACGCCATGTTTTTAACCCCATTTTGTATACCCAAGCTAGAATTTTCCTTTTTTTTTTTTCCCAACCTATAGGATTCATGAATGCGGTACAAGCATTTTTTCTTCTTCTACCAAGGAGCTAGGCTGGCTTACTGGTGTTTTCTAGAATGCTAATGTAATGTTCTAAACATATCGGAGAAAGGCCAAAAACCACTAAATCACTCTAGAAGTTTCGTTATCATTCGTAAGGTTCAAGTTTTGTTTTGGTTTTATTTTTTTTCTTGGCCAAAAAAAAAGAAAAGTGTTTTCGATAGTTAAACTACATAAGCAACTTTGGCGCAGCATTTGCTTGGTAAAACATTACTCACAAAAGAAAAACTCCGAGTAAGAAGTTCCCGCTGAGAAAAACTCTAGGGTGAAAAAAAAATAAAGAGAGAAACTCATCGCGAAGGTTAAAAGGTTTAACTCCCGAACATTTTCGAAGTAGATTCATTTCGACGCCGAAGTTAATGGATCCTGAGGCCGGCAAGCAGGGGGGGGGGTGAAGAGGGAATATGGAGCGAGAGAGAGAGAGAGAGAGAATAAGAAAGGATGGCGAAGGGAAAAGATCCTTAGAAGAGAGAGAGAGAGCGAGAGAGAAAACTAGAAAGAGAAGAGCGAGAATTCGAAAATCGTTTTAAGAGAGTGGTTTCGTCGTTAGCCGCCGATGCTCGAAAGTGCGGAAAAGAAGCTCAAGATGAATATTGGGGTCATTTTCCGATCCCCATCCTCATCTTCCCTCTCTCCTCTTACACGCAGCATCTCCGTACCGTCTTATCCCAATCCTCAACTTCAAACTCTCCGTGATGTAATGCCCCCCTTTCTCCAAAAAAAGAGGAAACTTTTCTAGTTCTTTCTTTGGCCCACCAAAGAATGCTTCAATGCTCTTTCATTTCCTAGTCTGATCATACAGTATACTTTAAAAGGAAGTTCCTATTATAATCAAGTCTGGGGCAAGGAAAAAAAGCAGACGACGAGATACTACAACTCTCTTCTAACGTTACTTCGCCTCATGTAATCCAAAGAACATCATAAATTTTAAATATTTTGGCCTTCATCTAAAATCATACATTCAAGCTTAAGTTTGGGTGTTTCTTTTTCTATTTCAACTCCTTCCCTGGGTAGTATTGGGGGAATTATGATGACGTTTCTGAATCAGGCCGGGTAAGCTTTTTCCATTGGATGTTATAGATATACCCACGAAAAGTCAAAACTTAAAATTTGATCTATATATCATTCACATATAAATTCTGATATTTCCAGATATATTATCATTGCCAAAAAAGATTCGAAACGCTTTCTTTATTTTTTTTTAAGACTTTTTCAGGACGGGACGTACGCGATAACCCAGATTAATATTTTTCAAAAGGAGCAAAAGAATAAGAAGAAAGAAGAAAAAATCTCTAGTATAAGGGTTTGGGGGGTGACTAAAATTGTACCATTGGCATTTAAGGCGATGGATAAAACGCCCCCGCTTCACTCTCTTTTCCCATCTTCTTTCATATATCTCGAAGTGGGTGCTTTCTTCGGACCCGGTCCTTCATTTTAACGGGGCAGCCCAAGGCCTAGTGAGCAAAAAGAACGCTGAATGGAAGCGAAATTTCTTCAGATAAGAAATATATTATTTTCGTTGCTTCTGCGAGTAACAGCCAAGTACCCAGAGCCGCCAAGAGTGCGGAGAGAGAGAGAGAGAGAGTGTGTGAGTGAGTGAATGAGGGGGTACGAAACGATTTGAGCGATTGCCTGGAGGAGAGGCAATTTTATTTCGAATGTATTTCGGACTCTTACCCTCATATCTCACCCCCCAAAATCCCCTTACGGAATAAAAAAAGATAACTTTTATTCACCCCTAGCATCATGAACAAGATGGCCAAACTCCAGTTTCGCAATTGCAATGTTGAACATTGCGCAACCAGCTAAGCCTTGCCATCCCACCATTCCTCAACTGCTAAACTAACTTCTTCCAGTAACAATTACTCTCTAAGCCTTGGCCTCTTCTTTACACTAAGCCTAAATCTACTTTACATCATCTTAATTTTCATAGAAAGTGTTGAATGTCGCGCAACCTCTGCTAAGCCTTGCCATCTACCATTCTGGGACTGTGCTAGGCCTTGCAACTTCTCTAGAACCCATATGACTAAGCCTAATTCAAGTTTAAATTGCAATATTTCCATCACATCTTAAGTTTAAGGGAAACATGATCGAATATAATGTTTCACCCGCAGTCTCACCAAGAACGAAACTAAAATAAAAAAGATAACTTTTATTCATTCCTGGCGGGAAAAAGAAAGAACCGAAAAAAAAAAGAAGAAAAAAAAATCATCGGAACTTGGGGCGCGTAAGATATAAAACACGAGAGCGCACCTTTTATTTATAGGCAAAATTTTATCTCGCCATGTTTTTATTATTCGCTCCAATAACCCTAACTACAAACATTATGCGGCTTTTCACGGCGCTCGCCAGCTATGGTAAAAAGCACGTTGAATTTACGAGTTATAAATATATACGATACTGAATTCGCTATCACAACGTTGTTGAACCATTTTTCAAGTATTTTATCTAGAAAATTTTAAGTACAACATATCTCACAAAGAACGATACCATTTAGAGTGTGTTTTTCAAACCAAAAAATTTCCATTCTTATCATTTCTGAACATGGAAACAAAGCAAAGGGAGTAGTATACAAAAGAGTCTTTCACGTCAGTGACACCCAGTTGACGCCTGACACCCTGTTGACGCCTGACACCCTGTTGACGCCTGACACCCAGTTGACGCCTGACACCCTGTTGACGCCTGACACCCCGTTGACGCCTGACACCAAGATGGCGTCCTCACACCAGATTTGGTGCCTGACACCCAAATTGGCGCCCGACACCAAGATGGCGTCCTCACGCCAGAATTTTCGGCGGGGAAAACCAGGGGAAATCTTGACACCATGTTGACTTTGTGAATGGCGTGGAAATTTTCAGGGATAATTCCATGACGTTGCTGGGGGAAATTAGAAAATCAGGCGTCATGTTAACTTTTGGCGTTGTGACTGAAATATACATGATAGGACGCGTGATAGGACGGTATAAAAGACGGGGTAGGTTTAAAGATAAGGTACAACTCTCCAAGCCTTTCTCCAAGACGACGTATATTGACAACTTTGCGACTTTCCAGGACATTTGAAAAATGTAAGTACAATTCATTTTTTACTTCAATTCTTAATATTATAGTTAAACCCTTTTACCCTCTTAACTTATTGAATGTATCTCTTCAGGGATAACACCCACATGTTCGAGCTTTCCCACACCAAATCATGCAGCATTACACCGGACTGTAAGGTTAGACTCGGAATGACCGACGAGTCAACTGGGATCTCGCTGAGTGAAGCTGAATACCTTCAACTTTACAATATGCGCGATGTGGTCAACGATTTCTTCGAGAGGGATGATGTCGAACCCAGCACCCACTTCTTCGATGGATTGGAGGAGAGACGCATTCAACTCGTTACCTATCAGGAGAGGAAAATGCTGAACATCAGACAGATGGTACGGGGTAAGGGGGCGGACTACGCAAACCTCTACCCGACCAAGACAGGATTCGCCATAGGCCCATATTTATGGGAAAAATTGCTAGGAGTACACGTCCAAATAATAACGTTCATCGCCGAGGCAAAAAGGGTGGATGCACTCATCAGGGAAACGGTCACCCAACAGCTGACCGACCTCATCGCTGGTAGCTGTAATGGATGCCTTATCGACCACCCCTCGCAACTGGAACATGACTGTATCATGGAGGAATGGAAGGACCGAGTGGACATGCATTATTGTAACGCCGTGTCCAAATTAAATTTAGAGTTAATTGTTAACTCCTTTAACAATAAAACATTTTTAAGCTCTACATTCTGTAGGCAGATGCTTACAAGAAATGTTTTAAATGCTAAACAAAATTTATAAAATATGAATAAAAATTAATTGAATTGACTTAATGTGTTTCTAATTGCTCGTAGGCCTATCTTAATCCTTATAACACCCATAAAATATTACAGTTTAATTTTTAAAAGAACATAAAATCACTCTTATCATAATACTCCATCTGAAATGATAGGGGAATTAAACTCAGCTTAAAATCTCTCTTATCATAATACTCTATCTAAAAGGGTAATGGAATTAAACTCAAAAACTTTATCGCGACCAATTAACTGATAATAGAAGCAAACATGATTTGAAATTATAAAAGATCGATTTTATCACTCCTTCACATATAAACTGAACGAATATTTGAACTTAATTGTATGCCAGGAAATAAAAAATATGACAATGATATTTCCCCTACAAATTCCCCCGAGGATATGAACAAATGTTTGAACTTTTTAAAAGTATAGATTGACTGTAAATAATAAAGATGGAAAATACATCTCCTAAACACAAAAATTTCAAAGCATATACCAAGGATAAAACCCATTTCCAAATCAGACGGGTAAATTTCTTGGGAAAGCAAGTTCAAATAAAGAAGTAAACTAATTTCAGAAATATGGCGGGTCGACTTTCGAACTACACTAGCTTATGCGTTTAATTCATTTCTAATGTCAACATGATTAGACTATAAAAAGATCCCTCAAAGATTAGACAGTACTTTATTCTGTTCCTGACTCCAGACCTAGACGCTCCTAAGCTGTTATCCAGATAAAAGTATTTTGCAGAGGGTGAGATTTTACTTTCTTTTAAAAGTCTTGTGAGATAGTTTAAGTTAAATTTAAATTAAATTGTAAGAATGTTCGAGTGTAACGTTTGCAAGAGTCAGTTTTCAAAGAATAAGGCTCTCATGAGACATAATCGTGAAAAACATGAGGGAATTAAATACTCCTGCGATGACTGCTCTGCAGTTTACACGAGGCGTGCAAACTTAGTACTACACCAGGCTAAGTTTCACGGTGTTAAAAGACGTAAAATAGAAAACCCCACGGATATTGCCGGTCCTTCGACCGCCCCTGTTCGAGACCCCCGCCCCGTTTCGGTCGACGACTCTAGAGCGTCGGCGAGTTTTTCACAGCCCACTCTAGCTGACTTGACCAAGCGGGAGACCAAAGCGCTACAAGCTCTCATGGAGCGATACGACGTAACATTGAAGAAACCCCAGCCGAAGGAACCTGCATCCACCACGCCGGACAACCCTCCGCCGCCGGTACTCTCATGTCACATCTGCGATAAGCGGTTCAACGGTCACGACGAGTTGAACGCCCATATGCCGGAACACTATCAAGATCCCGACTCCCTGGACGATCTAACAAACCAGGAGAACCAGGATCTCCACGACTTTATGGATACGGTGGAAGTGGACAATCCACAACCTATCACCGCCCCAGTTGACGCACCTATACCTGATCAACTGGAGGAGTTGGATGTATTGCATAATGCGATCTTCTGCGCTAGATTTACACCAGCAGCGGTAGAAACCGATGTAGACCTTTATGTTAACAGGCATAGGGCGGCTATAGAAAAGTATCTTAAAGATAAATTAGCTCAGGAAAAAGGGATAAAATGGTATTTAACTGTTCGGGTACGTTACACGCGTGAATTGGGGAATTCCGAACAGGATGTGGAATGTTTAATTTATCATAGGACTCGAAATCTCTCCATTCTAACCCCTGACGTTATTCCGGGGCAAATAGATTTAGGGGTTTTAACTTTAAAACGTTTAATTGAGGAATACGAAGCGCAAGGTAGTGGTTGGGTACTAGATAGAATTATGTTCCTTCAAGTTAATATTATAGCATATATTCCATTACGCGGGGGAACGTATTTCGAAACCCCTAAATACCTAGCCTCTAAATTAGCACTTCTTAATATAAAGAACTCTGACAATAAGTGTTTCCTGTGGTCAGTTCTAGCCCATTTACATCCCGTCAATTATACTAATAACCCTAATCGTGTTGAGAAGTATCTACCATTCCAAAACGAGTTAGACTTGACAGGGCTTAAATTTCCCATAGAAGTAAATGCAAGGGTGTTGGAAAAGTTTGAGCAGTTAAATGATTTATCCGTTAATATCTTTGGCTATGAAAATGAGGTTTTCCCACTCTACATTAGTTCGAACAGGGTTGATGAAGCCCGTCAAATAGATTTGATGTTACTAACCCAGGGGGAAAAGAAGCATTTTTGTTTAATACGTAGTTTGAGCCGTCTTATGTCTTCGTTAACCGCACATAAGGGTACAGCCTTCTACTGCCGCTATTGCCTTCACCGATTCTCCGGTAGTGCTAACGCCGAACGAAACCACAAAGAACATGTTAAAGAGTGCAGGATACATGGACCGCAAAAAATCGAAATGCCAGTAAAAGAACCTATCCTGGAGTTTAAAAACATCGCCTGGCAGCAAAAAGTAAGTTCCATTTATTATTATTTTCACCTAAGAAACAGACTAAACACGTGTTAGAGCATACGTTGTTAAATCCACTGCGTGATATTAATGTTTGCTATTTCTATTCCTCTAGGTTAAATTCGTTATCTATGCTGATTTCGAGTCAATCTTAAGCAAAATACATCGATGCGATCCGGACGTTAACCTCTCTTCTACCACAAAAACTTCGCAGCACATTGCCTGCGGGTTCAGTTACGTCATCGTGGGGCAAGATGGCTCAGTTTCAAAACCTGTGACGTACCGAGGGATGGATGCTGCGGAAAGGTTTTTGCAGAACCTCCTTCTTGAGGATTCTATCATCCAGGAGAAAATTAAAGCCATCGTACCCATGAACTTATCTAACTCCGAGATGGCGGAATTTTCTTCCGCTCAACTATGTTATCTATGCAGGAAGTCGTTCACCCCCGATGACTGCAAAGTTCGAGACCACGACCACACGGACGGAGCCTACAGGGGAGCGGCTCATAGTTCCTGTAACTTGAAGTTGAAGACGTTGAAATTCGTTCCGGTGTTTATGCACAATCTCTCCCGCTACGACGCTCATCTCATTATGGACAAAATCGGGCTTTTTAAGAGAGAGCAAATTAGATGTATCCCGACTAATTCCGAAACCTACATTTCATTTTCCTTGGGCAATCTACGGTTTCTAGACTCCATCAGGTTTATGCCGGCCTCGCTCGAGTCCCTCGTCTCCAACTTGGCCAAGGGAGGTGCGGACAAGTTTAAATGCCTAAACTCTGTCTTCAAGCCTGACGAAGTGGAGCATTTACTGAGGAAGCAAGTTTACCCGTACGATTATTTCGACTCCAAGGAGAAGTTCAACGAGACCGAATTACCACCCAAGGAGGCCTTTTTCAACTCTCTGACCGATGAAAAGGTTAGTGATGAGGATTATTCTCAGGCTCAAACAGTTTGGGAAAAATTCCGAGTCGCTAACCTCGGCGAGTACCATGATCTATACGTCAAAACCGACGTTTTGCTCTTGGCGGACGTATTCGAAAATTTTAGAGCCATGTGCTTGGAATATTATAAATTAGACTGCGCTCATGCGTTTACCGGTCCCGGTTTTGCTTGGCAGAGCGCCTTACGTATGACGGGGGTTAAACTTGAACTTTTAACAGACCCCGATATGCACCTTTTTATCGAGAAGGGTATCAGGGGAGGAGTTTCTCTGATAACCCACAGGTTGGCCGAGGCAAATAACAAACATCTTCCCGAAACCTACGACGCTTCGAAACCTAGCTCCTACATCACCTACCTCGACTGTAACAATCTTTATGGAACAGTAATGTGTCATCATTTACCTATGAGGGGTTTCCGATGGTTGCAGCCATGTCAGGATTTCACGAGAGAAGTTGTTCTTAATCACCCCGACGATGACCCTCAGGGTTTCATTCTAGAGGTAGATCTTGAATATCCGGAAAGTTTACACGAAGAACATAATTGTCTCCCGCTCGCCCCTGAAAGGCGTGTTATTACCGCCGGCGAACTATCTCCTTATTCAATAGACCAATTAAACAAACTAAACCTTAAGATTAAAGACAGTCATCCCAAATTAGTTCCCACGCTTTATAATAGAGAAAAATACGTGCTCCATTACCGGAATCTTAAGTTCTACCTCGCTAAGGGTATGAAATTAGTGAAAGTTCACCGTATCCTCACGTTTGAACAAGGAGCTTGGTTAAAACCCTTTATCGAGTTTAACACAGAGAAGAGGAAGATGGCTGCAAACACGTTTGAGAAGGACTTTTTCAAACTTTGCAACAACTCCGTGTTTGGAAAAACAATGGAGAACCTGAGGAACCGAATAAACTTTGATCTTGTTCAGACCCGGGAGAGGGCTATCAAGAAGGCGAATTCTCCAACGTTCGAAAGGTTCACCATCTTCAAGAATGACCTAGTTGGAATTCACCGACTGAAGAAATCCCTGACTTTAGACCGACCCATTTACACAGGCTTCACCATTTTAGACTTGTCGAAACTGGTTATGTATGATTTTCATTATAACACAGTCCGTGCTAAATATGGCGAGGCAGCCAAACTTCTTTTCACGGATACCGATTCCTTGACGTACCATATCTTCACCGACGACCTTCCTCGGGACTTTGCCGAGAACAAAGAGATGTACGACTTCTCCGACTACCCCAGGGACCATCCACTCTTTAGCGAGGAGAACAAGAAAGTTCTGGGGAAGTTTAAAGATGAACTCAATGGAGTACAAATCCAGGAGTTCTGCGGACTCCGTCCGAAGATGTACTCCATCCTGTCGTCGAAGGGGGAGAAGAAAACAGCGAAGGGGGTTTGTCGTCGTGTGGTAAAGAAGAAGATACGTCACGTCGACTACAAGGAATCCCTACTTCAACGCAATCTCACCGTTGAAGAAATGAAGAGGATTGTAAGTCAGAAGCATGAACTATTCTCGGTAACTCAGAGAAAGCTTGCCCTGAACCCGTGCGATGATAAGCGATACATCATCGACGGTGTATCCACTTACTCGTTAGGGCACTTTAAAATTAGGGACCTATAAAAGCGAGTTTTCCTCCGTGGCATAGCCCGGTTTCTCGCTTTACGTAAATTATTTTTTCAAATATCTTAGAATTGTGAAACTTAAATATCTTAATAAATAACTTAGAATTGTATAACTTAAATATCTTTCGTGTAAATATGTAAATGTATAAACTTCTTATTATTATTTTTTTTTTAATAAATTTTTGAATGTTGTTGAAAATAAATATAATTATGTTAAAGTATTCTTATTCAAATTTTTCCTACTCTTTTAATTTTTCATGTACGAGGAGGGGAGAGGGGCCAGGCCTCCCCGCGAGACGGCGCGCGCGAGTGAATTAATCCGCGCGGGAAAATATTTAAATCCCGCGCGCGTGCGCGACGCGTGGTTATCTGTAAAAAAAAAAAAAAAAAAAATGAATATTCAAGACTGTATTTGTTTTAAAAAAACTTTATTGAAAATCTCTTATACATAAATTCCGATATCATTTTATCATTCGTATCTTTATCAGTTTTAAACTTTGAACAAATATCAAACAATTTAATACCTCTACATCTGAACAAAGAAAAATAAATACAATATCCACCACAAGTATTGGAGAAATCTCCTTGAAACTGCTTTGAATTAAAAGTTACAGTAAGACTATTACGTTCCACGAAATCATTAAATTCAAACATGTCGGGAGGGTTTCCGAAACTGTCGAAAAACTCTGTATTTTGCCGACTTGAAAAATATATACATGTCCAATGCATGCCTTCAGTCTTTGACGAGCCAGTATTTACAATATAGAGTGAAGGGAAAAATTTTACTTTCCGGGGAAGCTGGTCGGCGGCAAAAACACCTCGAAACAGATCTTTGGTGAATTTATCCTTTTGCATAATTTTAGTTATTTGCAGTGTGTCCATTTCTTTTTAATTGTAATCGTAAATAACTGTTCTATTCTTATCAATCTCGATTAAATTCTGAAACTCAGAGTAATATAGAACTGTGATAGTCTTGGGCAAGTCCTTGGCGAATTTTAATTCCAATCGCAAGTTACCGTTCCTTATCAATTGAAATTGAGAAGTTGAACTACTGAGGTCGGCGCTTAAATCAAAAGCAAATATGCAATTCCCATTGGGGAATTCCTCCCTTGAAATGTAATTTCCCTCGTCCAATAACCATTGAGAGGTTTGAGTAAAGAGATTAGTATAAGATCTCATATATTGACCACCAGAAAAGTTTGGGGTAAGAGGTTTATGAGGGACGCTAGCTCCGTCAAGGTACAAGGCAATATGATTTAAATCAAAATGTTGGAAATTAAACGGGGACTTTTTGTATTCACCCAAATAAGCATTCTGGTCTACAAGAGCGAAAAGAACTCTTTTAGGTAGTTGACCCATGAATAAATTATCTCTAACGCATATTTTGGTACCACTGTTAATTGAAAAAGAGTTACATTCCGTGCGAATAATTGGGTATTTCATAGTTGCAAGTTCCAGACATTTGGCATGTGCTACAAGTACTTCCGAGGGTAATTTTACTTTGCGAACATAAAGAGATGCCAACTCGTAAACTACTTTCCATTTAACCGCACCGGCTGCGTGTACGCAGAATTCATTCGGACTTTTGACGAATTTGAATTTCAAATCCGTCATATTTGGAATATATCTAGGTTGTTGACAAAGATCCAAGTGTACAGTTCCTACCATATCGATTGTTCCATTTCTAGCAAAGGCTGCTCTTGTTTTAAATCCACCGTTCTCATCCAACTCGTCAAATTTTCCAGCTGTGTCTTTGTAAAACATGGAACTAGTAAGAAAACTAGTTTTGGCCGGTCCTCCGAATGTCACCGCCGTTTGAAACATGGCCTTGTATGGGTAGTTTTGCGGTGAAGGTGTAACCGATCTCTCTTGCGCCGAAAGGTGTACTTCGCTGAAAAGACTATGCAGGAAATTATTTACCGGTCCCACTTTATCAGCAGCGGCCGGAATTGTAGTCCCATCGGCCGGGTTAACAATCCTGACTTGGAGATGTAGTAAAGTCTTGGACAAGTCCAAATACGCGTCGGAACTACCAGCTACGGTAAACGTGATTGTCGAATTTTCGTTAATGTTCGATATTGGGCTGTATTCGACCCATTCTCCACTCAGAATACTGGTATTGGTAAGGGGTACGTCGAAAAGTTCGACTTCGCTACTGATTGACCCATGCGAACCAGGGTGGACATGTGTCATTATATTTTTTTTTTAGGTAAAAATATCTGGATGTTTAAAGGGTGTTGCTTTCCTCTTCCTTGTCACGACTGAACTGACGAGTGATTTAGACCTACGCCTCCTTTTATTACCATTCCCCGTCATTTTTCGGATTTCTTCCGCCGCACTAAGGGCGACGTCTTTAGCCGCGGCTTTTCCATGAGATTTTACAGATGCTTTTACAGGAATCCCGCTAGCTACGTCAGTCACGACCTTCGCACCTGTGTTCAAAAACTTTTTACCGAGGTATGTGGCGCCCCTTTTGAGTAGAGGCATAGCCCGCCGGAATGCCGATGAAATGAAGTTTCCCAATCCGTACCCGTGTTGCACCGGAAGTCCCCTGTATACTGCCAAAGAATTACCAATTTGGGAATGAAAGTGTTTATAATAATCAAATTTCCCACCATGTCCGATCTGGTTTAAAAAGTGTTGATCGTAGTCCGATTGGTTAAAGGACATATTTGATTTGACGATGTTCTTCATCTAACACTTCAAGTGTGAATGATATTCGAGTCCGTTTACCTTTTAATTTATAACGGTGACCACATCCTACGTGGTCTAAAATGTAGCGTAACGTGAACTCTCCCTCTAGCGAACTCTATGGGAGTACCGAGCTCACTCATTATGTTAACTTCAATTGACTGGAAAGTATTGCAGGCGAGGGGGAGGTAGTGTGGTCTAGGAAAATCTTTGTCTACCGTTTCTCCGTCATTACCCTGCACGCTAACGATTCTGAGTAGAGGTATGTATACATCCCCCACGGGTCTACTCTCGACCACGTCGCTATAAACAAAGAGTGAATGAACTCCTGCGTCGAGGTCAAAGGGGTACTTAGCTATGGTAGACTGAGAAAAAGTCGTGGATTCTGTGGAATCTCTCGAAAATCCAAGAATAACAGCTAACTCCCCCGGTATAGTTAACAAATAATCCTCTTTGAGAGAAATTTGTACTCTTCGTATGCGTTTTATGTAACTAAAGGAATACTTGAGCTGGGCGGGAATTGAAGGTTCACGCGAAATAACGCCTGACACGTCATCCTCGACGTAGTTAAGTTGCTCGATAAGGTCCTGGATATTACCATAATATCCAGCGGGTAACTCTATAATTGTAGAATATACTACTTTACCATTACTCACGAGTATAAGAGAGCATGTCTTACTCAAATTATCCCAAGTGTGCGGGTAGCTAATTTCCGCTAAGCCTACTTCGTAAAATCCTTCCAATTTTACGGGTTCAGGGAGGTATGTCCTGAATTTACTTCTCGTATTGTTGGGAAAATACCTCATCGACGAGTCGGAAGGTAAAGTGATGTAAAAGCTCATACTATATCTATTTCCCGAACCCAACTGTCAAAAGACGGAGAGTATCCTTTCCAACGTACTAGCTTCTCTAACGTCCCGTCGGGTCTGCGACGTTTCCTCAAGATCTTTTCTATTTTAAACACGCTAGAATTTAGGTCTTTACCCACTTTCTGTAATTGTTCCTTGTAAAAAATACCGGTAATTGGTTCCGAATTCAAATCCTGGATCTTATACACCGGTGGACTGCGGGGTAATCTCTCCACCACTTTGAAAAGTTCTTCCGACCACGTGGGCAAGTAACCCTTCTCGAAAATATTCTTATGTTTACTTATCCGAACTACGTCACCAATATCGAAAGGATACTTTAATGGTGGAGAGAAGTCTATATCGCCGTAAAGGTTTTCCCATACCCGTCTGGATGTTTCGGGCGTGACCTCAACAGGTTTACACTTTATGGATCGATGATAATTGTTATTATAAGCTTGAACCATGTCTTTAAGAGCGTCAATGTACTTATAGGTATTGTTTTCCGTGAAATACCGGTACATGCGACTTTTTAGAGTTCTGTTGAACCTTTCAACTATCGTAGCTTTCTGTTCGGAATCCGGGGCAAAGAACTCAATCCCCCTTCTTTTCAACTCTCTCTGAACATCCCTGCATATGAACTCATTTCCGTGGTCACTTTGCACTCGCTTTGGCGATCGACCAGAATCTAGAATAGCCTTAAAAGCCCTAAGGATGGTTGGTCCTTTCTTGTCCTTGGTTGCTACCACAAAGGCGTATTTACTGAAAACGTCAATGCAGCATAGAAGGTATCTGAACCCTTTATTGTGACGAGTTAGGCTTTTCAAATCAGCTAAGTCAATCTGCCACTGTTCATCAATCCCATAAACTATTGTCCTATTTCTCTTAAAGTTTTTTCTAGCATTCCTGTGTAATGTATACGTATCTTGGGTTTTTAAAAATGTCTCTACGTCTTTTACCGTAACCTTTAACCCATCTTCTTTAGCCGCTCGGTATAGCCCGAGAACACTCCCGTAGGAACCCGGGTCAGAAACCTTGGAATAAATCTCTTTTAGTCTATCCATTAAGGGTGCGGTTTGTTACACTACTATAATGCCAGAAGAGAAAGTCGCTAACTTCTATAATTAGGAATATAGCAATTACTAAAACTACAGTTAAAATTTTAGGTGATTTAAAAAATGTGTCTACTAGGCTGGCTAACGCCACAAAAGTACCCACCTGGTTATCACAACCTTCCATGTCGGGTTACTTAAAATGAATGAAACGTGGAATGTAAATGAAACGTATTTTATTTAAAAAAACAAATGCTACAAGCTTATCCAATTTCTGAAACCTTCACCAGTCTGAGATGGGGAATAATAATCCTTCTTCACCTTCTCCACCTCTTCTTTCTCCACTTTCTCTTTCTCCGCTTCACTTTTTTCAGGTGGGGGTAGGTCTGTTTTTCTAATTTTAATTAATGTTCGCGGTACATTAGCCTCATATAAAAGTTTGTAAAACTGTGAGGCGCCAATGACGAGCGACCGTTTTTTAGAACTCGCCGCAGTATAAGCCAATAAATCAATTATATTGGAACCGACGATTTTACGATTCTCATATATTAATTCCCCGGCGTGTGTCCATCTTATTTTTGATATATGGTCTATCCATTTATACAAGTTCAAACAATCAACTGCGCTATATGAGGGAACCGAAGAGACGATTTCAGAACTCCAATTCTGGTTTTTCGCTGGTTTCACTTTCTTCTTTTTCGCCGTTTTACTAATTTCCCTCGAAAGTACGTGGTTATATCTTAATAATTTGTCAGTATCGTTTAATTTAGCATCGTTAATGATAGATTTCAACTTATCATCCTTCTCTAACTCCATCGAAGTGTCGACTTTGAAACCGCTATTTGAATTTAACCTATTATACGTGTCTTCAGAAATTAATAACATTTTTCGTGCCATTCTATTTTATTGCGCGACTTATAGCCGTACCTGCCACTGAGCTGATGATAGATAGTAAGGGTCCAAGGAGTAAAGGGATGAAGCCCCCTTTTTGAATTAGTATTTTCTTCTTTTTTGAATTAGGGATTTTCGACGTAACTCGTCTTATGGCGTGTCGATGTTTCTTCAACCGTCGCTTCTCGTTTTCTGAAAGAGGGACATTACCCTGTAGGATATTTATACAACACTCGGCAATAGATTTTATAGCTTCTTTATTAGCATATTTTATTGCGGCATTTCTCTGACACCCATTACATTTTGATATATAATTTAAAAAATTTAAATGTTCGCGTACTCTCTCCGATGGAGCCATGTGCCTAGCCTTGCGGCTTTCACCAGGGTGCAGTTGTTGTCGTTCCGGTGGTACGTGCAGGCTTTGGGGGTCTCGCAGTCCTCGATGGTGGTCAGTTTCGGACACCCGTACTCCTCGGCGTTGGTAACGTCCACTCCCAAGACCCTGGATAGAACCAAAGCTTTCTCCGCCCCCTTCGTAACGAAGGATGATGCTTTCTGGCGAATGTACTCGCCTACTTCCTGCAGCGTTTCGTAGGGATAATCTCCCTCCTCGAAACCTAGGTCGCAAATGTTGCGAGACAGCCAGCGAACCTGTCTTTTATCCTTAATAGATAGTTCCGAGAATGGGCATGGTGATTGGAAAATCCAGACGTCGTAGGCTGCCGTCTCCTTCAAGTACATTGAAAGCTCCTTAACGATCCATTCCCCCTTGACCCTGAAAAAGTTCGCTTCCAGGATGGCCGTCATTTCGGTATGAATACCGCTGCTTGTTGCCCTGGAATTATACCTGTTCTTAATCTATGATTATCCGGGGTGTTGGCCTTAAGGTCTACAAAGAGATAACCGTAGGGTTCAGATGTCGCCTGTCTAAACGCGTCCACTACGTATTTGCTATTACCCGGTGAAATTTGTCTCGAAATATTAACAATGGCGGATTGATCACGCGGTGTTTTAAATATGACCAAGTAATGGGCGTTAAGGTTCAGGGTACGTATTTCCTTTCCAGGGTAATATAGATTCTGCATTAAAATTAGAACAGAAGTGTTTCTATGGTGGGAGCCTCTAATGAAAAGATTTGTCACATCCTTATTATTCGCTATTTCACATAATAGATCGTCAAGTATAACGAAATTCCTCACACTAGCATCTAAGGTGCTAACATCCAATAATCCCTCGTGGAATTCCAAATTCGGGGTATGGGATAGTATGGTACTAAAAAGATTCGACTGATATTCTGTGTAACACCAAATTATTCTTTCTGGGGTAGGTGAAATACATATATATCTATGCTTTATTAACTCTCCTACAAAAACACTCTTCCCACATCCCGTGACCCCGGCTACGAGTCCGGTAAATGGGTGTTTCATACTTAAATCCATATCGATAAATGAGGAAAAAATTAACGGAACACTGATAATATATCCTAGGGGGAAACTGGCAAGGCTTAACTGAGATGTTAAAAAAGAAAATTAGTACTTACAATTTGACTGATTCCATTTCTGTATGATGGGGTATGTATATCCAGTACAATTCAACGTCTTGTAGTAAGGCTTGGAGAGTTGTACCTTATCTTTAAACCTACCCTGTCTTTTATACCATCCTATCACGCGTCCTATCATGTATATTTCAGTCACAACGCCAAAAGTTAACATGACGCCTGATTTTCTAATTTCCCCCAGCAACGTCATGGAATTATCCCTGAAAATTTCCACGCCATTCACAAAGTCAACATGGTGTCAAGATTTCCCCTGGTTTTCCCCGCCGAAAATTCTGGCGTGAGGACGCCATCTTGGTGTCGGGCGCCAATTTGGGTGTCAGGCACCAAATCTGGTGTGAGGACGCCATCTTGGTGTCAGGCGTCAACGGGGTGTCAGGCGTCAACAGGGTGTCAGGCGTCAACTGGGTGTCAGGCGTCAACAGGGTGTCAGGCGTCAACAGGGTGTCAGGCGTCAACTGGGTGTCAGGCGTCAACAGGGTGTCAGGCGTCAACAGGGTGTCAGGCGTCAACAGGGTGTCAGGCGTCAACTGGGTGTCACTGACGTGAAAGACTCTTTTGTATACTACTAAAGGGTGCTTTGAGTGCTTCAAAATTAAAGTTCAAAATATAGGCCTAAAACACTTGAACTATTTTTCTAACGAGGAGCAAGTCACAAAAATGATTTAATTGCCAAAACGACAACGGCTGTAGTTCTTCGTCTTTGACAACGCTGTAACTCATAGAAAATAAACGGGGGATTGCCCATAAGCTACATCTTACAAATGAAGAACGCTTGACACCAAAGCTATATGGGTTCATATTTTTACACAACTGACAAACAGGCGTGTCAAGGGCAAAACTTGGCAAAAAAGGGATGTTGCCTTTCCTCACGCGTCGAACGCTTAAAAGGAAGTACTTTCGATCATAGGTCACTACTACTCGCAATCACTAGGCTATACCACTTCTTCGTTAACTTTCGATGGCAGTCTATAGATCAAACTTCGTTAAGTAGATATTTTTCTCCGGAATGTCAAGAACAGACAAAGATCGCCTCTTATCCGCGGAAACTGAAGATGGCACTGTCGAAAAACGGTGGCGTACAAAGTTTATCGACTCGCGAGAGAGACAACATTTCTTTCAAGAATTAAAAGATAAAGTCTTCCTTTGACCCTATGGTTCAAGGGATAAGGCTTTAAAACTACATCTTTCAATTTATTTCAACAAAATTAATGAAAAATAGGTTTAATTTCACAGAAGTGAATAATTGGGGAGATAAAATTTGAAAATTCATTTCTCTATACAAATATTCAACAATCGCGAATATTTTATGACGGCATAAAAATGGCAATTAAGCTGTTGCTGCTGGAAGCAATTTCGCGTGGGTTTAAAATCTCAAATCTCGTCTTGGTCGTTGTCGAAAGGCAACGTTCGCAGGCGCAATTGCCATTTACAAGCCAAAACGAAAGAAAATAGGAAGAGGGGTTAAAGATGGGAATGAATAATTCATTTTCTTAACAAAAGTCTTGATTCTTCGGAGGTTAAAGTCATCATAAAGTAAAGTATTATTATGATCGGTTCCCCACCGCGAGATATTACAGCTAGTTGCTGCGGAAATAGCATCACTGGCCGCCTGCGTTTGGTGCGAAGCAATAAACGGCCTGTGTTGCGTCGGTGGTAGTGCTTGTTGAGCTCATTTGCTTTGAATTATGGCGTATTTTGCGGTGATGCGGTATATATTCTAACATCGTCTTCACTCCTTTTCCTACATCGTTTAACTTGCCCAACCCGATATTACAACAAAAGGAAGAAGCGCGCCTTCCTTCGCATATAACTTCCAAATAACCATGAGAAAACAAACGTCACTAAGATTTACTTCGTTGCTAAGCCTTGGCAGCCACAATTTATGACCATAACCAGGCAGTGAACTCGAAATCATATATTTGCACAGCAACGAGAAAAGGGTAAAGGCAAACAAAATTACCACGGTTACTACTACAAAGAGTAAAGTGTGTTTAAGTAAATACATGGCGAGGAAAAGACTAACTTGCACGAATAGATAAATACCGCTGAATTTAATTTGAACTGAAAGCTAGTTTAAAGACATTGATGTCACTTGACACAAACAGCGTGACTGCGGGAAAGATCACCTCAGGGTCTCCTAACCTTTCCTTTCGTTTCGTGTCGTGTCTGCAGAGTTTATACCAACCAACCAGACATGGCATAGTTTCAAGGTTGTTACGGTTCCTCAATCAGCAAAATTTCATAATTCCAAAAATACTAGGGGCGGACCACCCAATAACTTCTCTGGTGTCGAGAGGCAAGGTAAAAATGGAACAAGGCATCACCACAGACGGTATTTTTACAAATTAAAAAGGTGAATCACTACACAGCGCATGGAGACTTAATTAAAAACGTCTCTAGACGAAGACGACGGCCGTTTTGACAGGTGAAGTATTATCGTTTTTGGCAAAGAACCGCGGCTAGTCAGCGTGGGGTATATTGATAGTCGCGCTGCAATAGCAGCCTGCCTGGGTTTCCTGTTAATTTTAGGAAGAGGTGCAGTGAGGGTTTGTTTCTTTCTCGTACTATACTTTACGTTTCATCGCGGAGGGCCTCATCCTCGGAGCTAGTGTATCGGAACGACGAAGGTCTCTCTCTCAATCTCTGTACGTCATGGTTAGACATTCGTGGGAAGGAAAAAGTTGGCTCAAAACTTTCAAAGACGTGATTTACGAGCGATGAGCTATCCTTACTGCACCCCCTAAAAATGTCGATGTAATACTAACAGCGTGTAATGATATGACAAACTATTTACACAGAGCGGTAACCTAAAACTATATCTTTCGACAAGTTGAAAGGTTCCTAAATCATGTTAGGGCTACATGATATTGCCTTGGAAGCCATATTACCTCTACCACAGGTGGTCGCTCCATATTTCCGTGCATTTTAAGTAAAATTGACTGTTTCTTGCGCGGAGTAGAGGTACACCTATATTGATTCTCTTTACATGACCCCGTGGATTGTAAATATGTAAGTCTACCGAGGTGGAAACCCTACAGATGTTTAATTGGAAACTTCTCTTGGTAAGCTGGAAACCAATATAACTGACAGCCGGCGTCACTCCATTTTATATATATATATATATATATATATATATATATATATATATATATATATATATATATATATATATATATTGGTAGACTTAAAAATAGGCCTAAAGACTTAATGAAGCGTTGCAGATGTGCTGAATTTAAATCAAACTAATTATAGAAGTTAAACAAATTCTCCTCTTTCGATGCAGTAAACGAAATGTTTCAATTGCCAGTTTAATATTTTAACCACTTAAACCTTGGTCATTTTGAAATTCAAAAACGCAACCTTGCAATAAACACAATGAGAAAATGGGTGCTTCATCACGGAATCTAATGACAACGTCAATGTTCCGGACACCGTTCTTGTAATAAATAAGGTTTCAGAAAGTCATTTTTCAATTCGTACAGCGTGTAGGTAGGTAGGTAGAGGCGTAGTGTGGAGCGCGGGTAGGCTAAGAATTACCGATGGCTTTTAAAGCCGCACGACTCGACATCTATCTAGTTATTCGTACAGATAAAAAGGACACTATCGTTTCAACCGCTTCATCAGTCATTCGTAGGAACCACTTAAAGAGGATCATTAGTAAGAAAATCCGAGTTGGAAAAATATTTTATCCGATAATCTTTATCAAGGTTAGTTCGGATAGGATGGGAATATAGTAATCCCTTATCGAAATTTCCTCTACTCCAGGTGGTCCCAAAGGCTATATACCATCCTACCTGTTTCTTTTTTTATCAAAAATTAACGGGCTCTCAGAACTACTACTTGAAAATAAATGTTATTGAAATTCTAGATATTCTTGAGTACTCTATATCTTTCTACATATTGGAATTAGTTCCTGATGAATTCACGATAAACAATCAAAATAAGTAGAGATAACTTTACATCGAACCTAAAACTTGAAAATAAATGTTACTGAAATTCTAGATATTCTTGAGTACTCTATCTCTGACTACATATTGGAATTAGTTCCTGAATTCACGATAAAGAATCAAAATAAGTAGAGATAACTTTACATCGAGCCTAAAACCACAATAATTCGTCGAAAACTCGAGTGTTTTTAAACTAAGATGAAAGCTATTTTCGGAATAAAAATGTATATCGAATAATTTAAATATTGTACGTGAAGCGTGCACTTTCTTAAAAATAATTTCAACATTAGTAATTAGTCAATGTTCATCTAAATGAATTCAAAATTTTTTCTCGACTAGCGCCAACTAGAGCAGACTTGCAAATAGAAAAATCTGAATTCATTCCAAGTAATATCATTCGTCGACGTCTCCGTCACTTGTTTTAGCGTTTACTTTCGATCGAGGTGGCACATATCCAGGTAAAGTTCCGGGGTATGGAAGGTACGTCATGCACCCAAGTTGAGTCACCCATCGCTCGCGCCAAGCGTGACGCGTCTCAGAAAAACGTCAAGAAAAAAAAACAACCCCGCTGGCTTTCACTACTAGACACAATGAAAGAAAAGATCTTCGAGACTTATATAATAAGGAAGGGAACGTTGGCCTATATTTGGTCTACTCTCCTACAAGAGTACGTGTCTAGTCGGCGGTTTCACTTTACGTCGTGTTCCACTTCTTAAGAGGCACCATGATTTTGCCCCGTCAAGAATAATATACCTGATATCAAATATCCCATCTTCTTCCTAGACACGCCCATCTCCCCTATATACTTGTATGAAAAGGAATCTTTAGATGGCGTTTTTCATTTTTAACGATTCTTAGCAGGGAAGCCATTTGTAGATCCTATATTAAGATTACGACGTCGATTGTGGTATAGCTTAAAATAAAAAATTACAAATGATGAAATGGAAAGCGCGTTGTTGAAATATAATTTTTTGTTGGGAAGTAGCAACGGTATAATCAATTCATAGTTATTAGCTATATGAACTGCAATTGTGACAATTTCAATCGGGCAAGTAACAGCGACGTTATTGAGAGAAATCGGTACTAGAAGAGATGATAAAACTCGATCTTCGCGAGTTCGCAGTTCTAAAACTGACACGACTTCTCTCTGAACTGTTTATACTCCAAGTTGATTAACTCTGGCCTCAATTGCACTTGCAACATTTGGCGTTATATATACGAAAACAAAGCCCCTGTCACACATTTTAAATACCCTATAGTGGGCGCTATTACATATACGCAAAGAAACAGATGTACGAGTTCGCACGGTTACAGAAAACAAAATTTCACAGTATTTTGGCGTGCTTTACCGTATTAGCTATTCAGGTGGAATCGTACGCTTCTATATCAGTCTCTCAACCTTAAAAAGCGGTACATTCCAACGTAGAAATCCTATTCCTACATACGTCAAACGCTATCCCTTCCAAGCTCGGAATTCAACTATAACTTTCAGTGTATATTTTTACGTGATAATAAAACGTTTTCTTTGTCGACCGGCCGATGGTACGTTTTTATATCGAGTAAAAAACAACATTGGCGTGGGTTTATTTGAACAGCGTACATATATGTATAAGTACAGGTATAAAGTAGTGCGAATCGCGTGCAAAGACATCGAGAGGCCTAATATTTCTATTCGGTTTAGACGCCGGTGTAGAAAGAAAAGTATAAAAATTCACAAAGCGAATGAAACGCAATGCGGATATATTAAACCTTAAATTATACCTTTTCCCTTAAAATAGGCGGATTCAGAAATCAATGATATGGTTAAGGTTTGGTGCAGCTATTCAATTTGGGTTAAAGGGAAGGTCAACCCTTTTTCGAAATATTCCTTCCATAAGCGTTAGGCTTCTCCATGCAGAGCTGGAGACTGAACCTATTGGAAGACTTGTACCACCTGACGACTTGTCCCCAGTGCTTCGCGGAGAAGGCACATTTTAGGCTTACCATACAGCTTAAAAATTCTTCCTTAGAGGTTTCCAATACACCTGCATTTTCTATACGGTTTCCCTATAACGCTTGCTTAACTTAAACAATTTTTATAACCATCATTAAACTGTAGGTGTGTTTGTACAGGAGGAGTTATAACCGGCTCATCGTCCGAACTCTGTTGCTATGGGGATACAACAACTATATCCGTCTCTCTCACAACAACAACTCTATTCCGCTGGAAGGGTTTTTAGCTCGAGTATTTACCACGTCGCCGATGGTTTCGTGCAAACTTAGGAATAGCATTGTCCCGTCATTGTAATTCTAACAATAGCATCGTAGACTGTCAACACATACAGACACTTTCGAAAATCAAAGTCAATAAAGTCAACAATCGAATCGATGAATCAGAATTTAGGCCTAAAGGAAGAAGTAGAAGGAAACAGGCGACAAAATGTTTTCCAAGTCTAAACAATCAGGCAAGCACCTGAATAAACCACGTTTGACGTCGTCGTGTTTCCAAAACATTTCTCACGTAAAAAAATTCCCGAATTGATTCTGAAATTTTAAGCCTCCGTGTTTGGAAAAATAAATTTCGCGCTCGAAAGCATTTTATTCCTATTTTTTTTTCTCTCTTTGGACATCACTAGGCCTAGGGTTAGTCGCTATAGCAACTCTAGATCATCGAAGCGCGCGCTTTCAAAATATAACCAACCAGAGACTCCTGTCGAACGAAAAAAAAAATGCTCTCGCGCTTGCTTGGAATTTCATTTCAGAAAAATTCGACGTGGGTCACGTGGAGGGAACTTTGTCACGCGCCAAGACGCGTTATTTACGTAGAAAGCAAAAAAAAATATATATATACATAAAGACCTTTTATATTCTAGGGGAATGCTGTCGTTCGAAATAGGCCTATTTTTAGGATTCAATCGCTTTCTTTAAGCCTCCCCTCCCTTTGTGAGAATGGAGGACTTTTTTTGCCTGCCTAGAATACAAGAGAAGATATTTTATATCGTTTGAAACAATCGAAAATTGGTCTATCATTTTATAGTGGGGGTTAGGTTGTGTAGTGATTTGGGAGAGCTTTTGGCTGGTCATTGATGGCGTATAACTACCGGACTGAAACAGTAGATACCGCGTTTTGTTGTCCCGACTAACTATTTAATTTTGGTTAAATAATTGAATGGACTTCGGTTAAATTAAACATAAGAGTTTTATTTCATAGTAATTAACGGTAAATTTCTAAGTTTTGGAAGGATTCGATCTTAGGGTAGCTAAAGAATCGACCCTTTCGGTTTGGAGGAGCTTTTCGGAATGGTGATAAGAGTAGAATACAATATTTTCTTGTTACAAAAAAGAGAGGAGAAGTTGTTACATTTGAAAGCTGGGTTAAGGTTTTAGCCAATCACTGATCTTGAAAATTTTACGTTGTACAGAGGAAATGGCTAGTCCCCAGACAATTAGAAGGGAAGGCGACATGGGAAGGCGATTTTATCTACGTTTATGGCTCCGGCCAGTCGTGGGTAAGACGGGTTAAAATGTCAAGTTCAATAAGGGTAAGAGAGAGAAAGGGCTAAAGTACCGCTCCCATTTTTCATCGTCCCTTCTTTACAATTTACCTGTCGGCTTCTTTTGGTTAGAAATTTTACAGAAAATAGATTCATTTATAAGGTTTCAATTTTGAATAGTGAGTTCTCTTTTTGAGTTTTAGGGTACTTTTATCTTAAGGTTTTATCATACTTTTGGTATATTTTTAGGGAAAATCAGCTTAATTCTATACACTACGCGTATTTTACAATATATAATAATCAACACTCCCCCCAGTAATACGTAGTATTACTAAGGGTAAATCACGCGTAGTCACCAATTTCGAGGTTACACAAATGTTGCACTGATCGTCTGATGAAGCTATTGTTTTTGGTTTTCACTACACACGATCTTATTTTATTGTCGCGACCGATAATCAAATCCGTCACTAATCCGAGGTTCCACATGTGTCGCGGTATTTTTTCTTCATAAATCAAAACCACATCACCAATTTTAAATTTGGTTTCATTCTTAACGGTTTTGGAATGGTGGGCTGATCTAAGCTCCATGATATACTCATGGCGCCAGCGCTTCCATATTTTCTCAATCATGGTTTCGCGATATCTCAATCTTTTTGTCATTTCTTGTCGCGAGGTTGGTACACTTTCATTTATTTTTAAAGTTAACGGTGGCAGTGAATTTAATCTACGCCCAACAAGGAATTCAGCGGGCGTCAGGGGAATTGGTTCATTTAGGTCATTGTAATTATAGGTGATAGGTCGGCTATTTATTAGCGCTTCGGATTCTATAAGTACGGTCTCTAATTCTGTATAGTTCAAAAAAGCTTTGCCTAAGCACCTTTTAAGGCAGGTCTTGGTGGACCGCACAAGGCGCTCCCACCAACCACCATACCAAGCTGCTCTTTCAATTATAAATTTCCATTTAATACCATGTCTTCCGAAGAATTCTTTTAACTGGTCCTGTTTTATGTTTTGCCAAATGATTTTTAAATCCGAGTTTGCTTTTTTAAAAGTTTTAGCATTGTCCGTGTATATAATTTGTGGAACGCCCCTCCTAGATATGATCCGTCTGAAGGCTAGCAGAAAATCATCAGTACTAAGAGAAGGGACAAGTTCTAAATGAATCGCGCGGGTGACAGCGCAAGTAGCTAGGCAAATATAAGTTTTTTGTTCTTGGTTGTTGGTTTTAGCTATCAAGGGACCTGCAAAATCTATTCCTATGATTGAAAATGGTGGGGATTGGTCTATTCTGTCCCTAGGTAAGGGTGCGGTTGGCATATCACCTGGCCTTGCTCGTAACCTTTTGCATACAATGCAGTCTTTCACCACAGTTCGGGCTAATTGCCTCGCTGCTGGTACCCAGTACCTTTCCCTTAATTGCGTGACAGTGTCACTTATACCCCCATGTTGGACTTGCTTGTGACTTCTAATAACCAATAACTTGGTTAATCTATCACTTCTGGGCATAATTATGGGGTGTTTCTCAGCGTAGGAGAGGGAGGATTCACCCAAGCGTCCACCCACGCATAAAATTCCGTGTTCATTCAAAATGGGCTTCAAAGGTGCTATTTTAGAATTTTGGTAAATTTCTTCCCCGTTTTTTATTTGTCTTATTTCTGGCCCATATTCGTTAGCTTGTATTGATTTAACCCAGAGAATTTCTGCTTTCTGCATTTCTTCTGCAGTAATTGCTCCGGTTAATTTCTTTAATCCCTTTGCATTTAGGGCAAATCTAAATAGGTATGCAGTAATTCGAAATATTTTATCGAGGTGGTAATATTTCGAAAGATCTATCAAATTTTGCAGTCCAACCCTTTCAGTGAGGTTGACAGCTAAGGTAATTTTTCGCCTTTCACTAGCTACGGGCTCTAGGTCGCTTTCGGATGGGCGGCATGTGCGGGGCCAAGTAACTTTGGATTCCTTTAACCAAGGTGGGCCCTCCCACCACTTGCTATCGTCTTTTAGATCTCCCGCACATAACCCCCTTGTAGGTAAGTCGGCCGGGTTGTCTTTCCCGGGGCAATGGAACCAATTTTCCCTTTCTGTCAATTTTTGGATTTCAATGGCTCTATTCGACACAAAGGGCTTCCACTGATTTGTGTTTCCCGTTACCCAAGCTAGGGCTATCATAGAGTCGGTCCAGAAAAAGGTTCCTACTACGTTTCTGGTAAATGTTTGCTTTATATTGTTGGTCAATCTGGCGCCTAACAAGCAACCCATCAACTCTAATTTGGGTAATTTAAGATTTAAGCTTGTATCTTGGTTTTTGAGTGGTGCTACTCGAGATTTCGCTGCTATTAATGAAACCCCCACTTGGTTTGATACGGTTACGTATCTCAGGTAAACACTGGTAGCGTATGCCTTTTGACTCGCGTCGCAGAAGCAATGGAGTTCAAGCTCGGCTATATCATCCGTGGTCTTGAAAAAATAGCATCTATCAATTTGGACTTGTTGAAGGATTGGGAGTTCTTTAACCCAGGTCTGGAAAATCTTTTTGGTTTCTTGGGGAAGCTCCGTGTCCCAAGTTTCTTTAGACTCCCATAGAATTTGCAAGAGCATTTTTGCTCTGATAGTAAATGGAGAGATAAGGCCTAATGGGTCAAATATTTGAGCTAAAAAGCTAAGGACTTGTCTTTTAGTAAAACGCATATTTTTGCTAACTGTAATTAAGCTGGTAAGGTCATAGGCGAATTTGTCAGTATTAGGGTTCCATTTAACTCCTAATACCTTGTTTTCACTTGTATCCGTGTTTTGTTCAAAAAGAACAGGATTTTCTTTATTGTCATGCTCTGTCCATAAACTTCTTAACTCTTGGGAATTGGTACCCCATTTTCTGAATCTCATTCCCGCCTCTTTTATTAAATTGGCAGCTCCTACTGAAACCTTATATGCTTCATCTACATTTTCTAGTGAACTAATCAGATCATCTACATAGAGATCATTGTTCATTACTTTTCTGAGGTTTTCAGGGATTTCTTTATCCTGCATGACATGGTATTTTATAGTGCATCCGAGTAAAAAGGGACTAGATGTAACCCCGAAGGGCACTCGGGTCATTCTAAGTATAATGTACTGACCCTTTTTAATTCTCCCGTCTTCCTCCCGGAACCAAATAAATCTCACAGAATCTTTATCGGGCTCATCTAGAGCGATTTGCAAAAAAGCCTTCTCTATGTCTGCGACTATAGCGACTTTTCCATACCTAAATCTTAATAATAACAATAGCAAGTTAGGATTCAAATTTGGGCCGGGGAGGAGACATTCGTTTAAAGACGGTTTCCCATAGGAGTGTGAAGACCCATCCAATACCACCCGAGTTTTGGTGGTCTTTACGTGTTCCCTTTCAACACCTTGGTGAGGCATATAATAGGTGCCTGGTTTAGATAATTGCACTTGGTCTTCTGGTACCACTTCAGCTATACCTAGCTCTAATTGCTCGTTAATTACAGCCTTGTACCTTTCATAATATCCTTGATCTTTTTCAAATTTTCGTTCCAGACTTTGAGCTCTTTTTATAGCGACAGGCAAGTTATTTGGTAAGGTTTCTTTACTAACCTTCCAAGGGAATTTTACAACATAACGACCCTGATTTTGGTCAAATTTTATATCCTCAAAAAAGGTTGTGAGGGCTTGGTCATTGGGGTTCTCCTTTATTTCGGAACTATCAATCCCTAAACTTTCCAAATCAAAAAACGATTTAAGCGTTTTGTTCACCCGTTGTTCCCCCAAACTTATCAGCATAGAGGTCACTGACTGCCTACTATTTTCCCATTCAGAGCTTTTCTCAGGTCCGCTTAAACACCAACCTAGTTTGGTTTCTAACGCTACGGTTCGGGGTCCTAACCTTTCAGTTTTTCCACTGACTATTTCCCAATAATAGTCTGCCCCTATTAGGATGTCTATATCTGGGTGGTCTTCGTCGTTTTCTAGGACGGGATCATCTGCTAATTTTATTCCCTTTGTTTGGAGGATCTCCCGAATCTCTAGGTCATTGGAATTCGAGAAATCGTACGCTAGGAAGCTTTGGACAACGGCTACTATTTCTACCGTTTCTTCTGGGTTCTCTTTATTCTCTAAAGTTACTTTAACTCTTTTGTGCTTTCGCTGGTGGGGGTCCTTATTTCCAAAACTGTATACGTCCAACTCTTGGTCTCCTACAACTGGTAGTTTTAGCCTAACAGCGAGATCTTCCCTTATGAAGCTCCCTTGGCTCCCCCCATCCAAAAAGCATTTGGCGATTAAGGAATTTTTAGGCTGGAGGGGATTTTTTGCCACGGCTAACGTTCTCTGTAGTAATATTTTCTCGTGGGAGGTTTTTATTGGGGCCATAGTCATAGCTATACTTTTAACAGAAGTTTGGACTTGATCATTTGCCTGGTTTTGGCTGCTAGTATAATATATGGGTGGCGCCTGACTTTGCATCTTAGTCGGGTCTTGGGATTGGACTTGAAATTTTCCCTGGGTATGGTCTTCGTGGGACATTTGGTAATTAGCTGGATTTGGGACTTGATTAGGTTCATTATAAGGTGACCCACTATTATACATCTGGTTTTGGGCTTGACTGACATACTGATTGTTTCGGACTTGAGCTACTAACTGGGTTCTAGTTTGATGAACCGGTTTTTTATGCGCTGGGTTTCGTTCGCATAGGGAGAAATTGTGAGCTTTATTGCATGATTTGCAAGTTTTAAATCTGGATCTACACCTTGAAGTGTCATGATACAAGCGAAGGCAAATGAAACACCTACCGCAATCTCTAATAATGGTACATTTCTGGTCTAAGGTATAATTGGGACAATTGAGGGTTTTGTGGCTTGTGTTTTTACAAAATAGACAGTAGATTCTATCGGGTAACTGGGAAGGTTGTTGGTTTACCCCAGTGACTAGTTGCGAAGCAGAGGCTCTGTGACTATGGTTATTTGGTTTATTTCTATACCGATCTTGATTTTTATCAGTGCCTTCTGCATTATTGGTTGTCGCTCGACATACTAACAAATCCGACATCTCTCTACTCTCTACTTGTTCTCTAATAAACTCAATTAAATCATCTGGGTCCCAAGACGAACCATTAGTAGGGACTTTCCTACGGACGCAATAAGCGGTTCTAATATCCTTTGGCAAAGCTGCTAATATTTTAGGACAGAATGCTTCGGCTTTAACGCTAGTGTCTATTCCTAACCCTTTGAGACTTCTAATACTGCTCTCACAGGTATCTAATATAATACGCAAGGCTTTGACGTTATTAGAGTTTAACACCGGCTGAATTTCTTGTAAATTATTGTAAAGAAGGTGTACCGCTAAATCATGCTTTTCATATCTTTTTTTGAGTACTGTGACCGCTTGATCATACGAATCATCTACTTCGTCATATCCCTTTACAGCCTGAAGGGCTTCTCCTTCTAAATACCCGACAAGATATATGAATTTTTCTACCTTTGAGAAGTTCTGTTTATCAATAATGGCGGTAAATCTTCCCCAGAAGCTATTCCACTTAGTGTGGTCTCCGGAAAATGTTGGAATGGTGATTTCCGGTAGCTTCGGATGATTTCTGGGAGCGACGGGTGGTGGCGCGACTGGTTGTTGGTTGTTTACGATCTGTGTTGATCCACTGTAGTTAGAGTTCGCTGATTGAGATCCGTTGATTTGGTGAAGCTTCTTAATTGCTCGATTCGCTCTTAATTTTAGAGTAGATATGTCCTCTCGGAAGGCGATAGCAGCGTCTGATTCTCTTTCGAGATCGTCATCATCTTCTATTAGGCTTTGTACCTTGGCATCTGCTAGTGTGACATCTTCTTCTTTCTGGTTTAGGAGACTTATGATGTCCTCGAGGTCTTCCACGTCGATTGTTGTGGCTTGTAAAAGTTTATTGAGGTCGTCCATTTTTCGCGTTGCAGCCTTCTGGGCACTCTTTTGGGAGGCTCTAGCGAGCTTAAGCTCCTTGGCTTTGTGTACAGTACTTGGCCCACTTCCGGCTGGCATGGCGGCGTTGATGGACGTCTGAGTGTTCCGCTTGCTCATCTGGTTCGTTCCAGTGGTATTTAAATGGTCTTGGCTCTGGTTAATTGGATTGTTTTGTTGGTTGGTCGGATCCGACATTTCTTGTAATAACGGTAATTAATGTTCTCTGGTCATTGTCCCGGGTTTCGGCACCATGTAGTGATTTGGGAGAGCTTTTGGCTGGTCATTGATGGCGTATAACTACCGGACTGAAACAGTAGATACCGCGTTTTGTTGTCCCGACTAACTATTTAATTTTGGTTAAATAATTGAATGGACTTCGGTTAAATTAAACATAAGAGTTTTATTTCATAGTAATTAACGGTAAATTTCTAAGTTTTGGAAGGATTCGATCTTAGGGTAGCTAAAGAATCGACCCTTTCGGTTTGGAGGAGCTTTTCGGAATGGTGATAAGAGTAGAATACAATATTTTCTTGTTACAAAAAAGAGAGGAGAAGTTGTTACATTTGAAAGCTGGGTTAAGGTTTTAGCCAATCACTGATCTTGAAAATTTTACGTTGTACAGAGGAAATGGCTAGTCCCCAGACAATTAGAAGGGAAGGCGACATGGGAAGGCGATTTTATCTACGTTTATGGCTCCGGCCAGTCGTGGGTAAGACGGGTTAAAATGTCAAGTTCAATAAGGGTAAGAGAGAGAAAGGGCTAAAGTACCGCTCCCATTTTTCATCGTCCCTTCTTTACAATTTACCTGTCGGCTTCTTTTGGTTAGAAATTTTACAGAAAATAGATTCATTTATAAGGTTTCAATTTTGAATAGTGAGTTCTCTTTTTGAGTTTTAGGGTACTTTTATCTTAAGGTTTTATCATACTTTTGGTATATTTTTAGGGAAAATCAGCTTAATTCTATACACTACGCGTATTTTACAATATATAATAATCAACAGGTTGAATTTTGAAAGAGGAATTTTTGTTATTTTTCTGTATTGTTTTTCTCGGGCTATATCGTTTGTTTAGATGGCGTATAGTTCTCCTTACAAAGTTTTCTATGAATATATATTTTCCAAGAATTTTCCCGACAAAAAAAAAGGCAGAAGTTTCGACGTCACATTTCGTATATGACAAATATATAAGAATTGTCATTTTGTTTTGATGGATTCTATTGTTTTTCTGGGCCACTAGAGGTCGCTATATAGTCTTCCCTTGCTTTCTCCTCGATTCCTTTTTTATATATCTATATGATTAATGCCAACGAAGACATTTTAAGATAACTATTATCAATCTGCACTGGAAACATAGTATATAGCTTCAGACATAGTGCTGAAATAAGAGATTTTTTTTTTGAAAGTCAGGGGTATAGGGACCAGCCTGCACTGAGAGACCTTCTAGACCTCGGGAGGCCCTGGCATTTGGTACCGAAATAGAAATGTTCTAAAAATATTCAGCGCAGACAGCGCTCATGGAGAAAAAAAAGCGATGAGGCAAGCGATAAATGTGTTTTTATAAAGACATTCGAGGTATTTTGGAACGAAACAATGTGTATGTTAAGGGAACCAACTATATACTTCGGGATAAGCCTAATTAAAAGACCTTGGCACGTGCATCTTGATGTACTTGAGAATGCGCCTACGTGGCCCATGCACTACTAGAGTAATTCTGACAGTTTGGTATAAAAAAATTAATTAGGATTGGTGCAAAATTTTGTTGCAATGCGATGCACTTGAAATTGCGGATGAATTGCAGTTTCACATCTGAGACTTAAATCATATGGTATAGATAGTGACATCTTCCTCCCCTCTCTCTCAGTGTTAACTTCAGTGCAGTGTTGTCAGGCAAGTACTGGTTCGAACTGAACTGCAAAGCTTCCTCTATACATACAGTCTATTGCCAGCTCATCAACGGTTTGATAACACACTGAGAGACCCCTTTAGTAAAAACTAGTCTCAATTTTCACCGCATAATGAATCGAGCTAAAACACCAATTACAATCACAAGTTACGCTTAGATCTTAATCGCTTTCCAAATAAATGAAGGATGATTTAAGATGAGATATTTTATAAGAAACAAAAATCCAAAGAATTTCCCCCAATCCATTATAAACGGCTTAGTCCTTAGTTATTCAAAAGAACAACGAAACGATCGCGTTTCGACGAACAATTTTTGAACAATGTTCGATCGTCCGGAGAAGAAATAAGAAAATGTCTTATCAATTCGAGGAAGCTTTTCTACACGCGTCATGACGCAAAACGAAAATATAAAAAAGGGTTTCCATATCAGCATTTAACCTTTTCTTACGTTCAACAATCCGTGGCTCTTAAAAACCGCTGGGGCTATCAGTGGTTGGGAAACCTCGAAACCTACGTCAAGACCTTTCTTTTTTATTATTACACAAAAGATCTATTATTCATTCCAGTAAAGATTCCTATAATATTATCTATCCTCCTTCGAGAGAGACTACATCGTTTCTTAGAAAACTGATTCAGCTGAACGATCGCTCTAGTAATGATAATATAGAACAAATAGCGGACGTGTATTATAATTCATGCACCTAAGACACTATATAATTGAGTTCACTTAGTACGGTTTGATACAATTATCACACAGATACCGCAGCGTACCAAATACGGGAACAATCAATATACGACTATACTTTCCCCAAGATCTATGTAGTTAATAGTGTTTTGTGTGAAAATGAAAAGACGCATGCAGTTTAAGCATCGTGTTTTTTACGTAACGCCATGCAATTTTTATCAGTATATTATGCAAATTTATCTAATAAAATAACTCGTAAAATTTACCGGCGCTTTCAGGCAAACAAAAGGAACATAAAACAACAATACACGCGAACTATACATAAATAAACATGTACGGGTGTAGACGTAATACCTTGTAAAATTATTAACACCAAAACTATATATACAACATAGATAATTAAATATTTATAACAACACAAAATGTATACGCGGCAAAAGGCAATTTTGCAAAGCCATATCCAGATCTTCTTTTGTAAATAAAAACATGTAAATGTAGGCCTAGTGCGATGCGGTTTTGAAAATTTTCCCACCTAAAGTTAGAATGTTCATCCATAGACCCCATTTTATCTGAATAATTTACGTTGGTATCTTGCAGGCGTTTTCAAGTGAGAAAGGATTTGAGGTGTAAACTGTAAAGAAGGATAGGGGGGGACGGGGGTGTCGGTAGAGAATGAGATGAGATGAGAAGGAATTCTCAATAACAACGAAACAATCCTCGACCGCGCCAAAACACCCTTAGCCAGCAACATCCAAGAGTGGAATACGAAACGTGCCACAGTAAGGAGAAAGAGATTGGTGTGGAAAAGCGAGAAAGGACAACGGGTTAGCAACCGAAGTAGGAGAAGGAGAAGTAGAAAAAAATCATTAAAGCGCGAAATATTTAAAAAACGCGCCTCTCGGAATTTCGTGGAATTCTAAACCTCGCTCTAGTTTTTGGAGGGGGTAAAAGCGTTAAGCCTTCTTTGGGGTTGAGAAAGGCTAAAGCTCGGGACGCCAGGCATCAATATCGGCTCAGAGACGTCGCCCGGAAACCCCCGAAAGGATTTTTTTCCGAGGAATCTCCGCGCTCTTCCTCGATCGATAATCGGGCCAAGAGAAATCTACCATATGCCCCCGACAACTGGGCTTTTCCTTCCATTCCTACCACCCACACCCACACCTTATAAGGAAAGCGCGAGCGAGCCACCAAAAACCTATACGGTACGAAACCTTCTCTCCTAGATTTCCCAAGCAGTTTCTCCGAAAAGAGAAAATAACAGCTTTCTAAAAAGCAAAAAGAAAAAAATAAAGACATTTTTAGCTAGCCCCGATGGTGGTTTATTTTGTGTATATATGTATAAAGGTTGCAAGCATGCAACCGAGAGTTTTATTTTGGTTATACATTTTTAATGAGATTTAAATTAGTTTTGAAAATATTCCGATTACTGGAAGTTGGAACCAGGCTTAAATATTTTAAAGTTGGCGGAGAGGAACGAGGTCAGTAGACCCCCGAAAGAGTGATTGTCTGCTTGGAATATAAATAACCAAATAGCGGATAGTGACAATTAAGCTAGACTAGTTTCAACTGAAAGATCGAATACAGTATTCAACTTTCCATCTGAACTGAACTGAACTGAATTAAATTGAATTGAACAGTGTAATCTGAACGCGGCCCACCCTCTAAAACCATCAACCATCGGAATTCGCTACTTTACCTAATCAAATTGACTCTCTCTCCACACACATACACACAATCGAAACTTGTCTAAAACGAACAAGAAACCTAGCTAGTCAACTTGATTAATGTTGTCTCCAAATCGTTTAGCACCCAACCTTAAAGCGAAAGAGAGAAAAAACAATCAAATTCCCTTTGCTCCCGGCGTCCAGCGGCGGGCGGCTCTGTTACTAAACGTACGCAATCCCAGAAAGGGGCCTCAACACCCCTTAGTGCCAACTGAAATCCGACCCACTTTAATCCGGAAACCGAGAAGGATTTCAATCCCTCGCCCGCTTCTTTAATAATATGAACGTCTCTAGCCAACTTTCCACTATTAGTTTTCATTCAAATTAGAGAAAAGGGGTGAGTGAATCGCGGGGGCGACAAAGCGTATACTTTTCCGTCGTCCTATGAGGCTAAAGCTAGGGGCTAGGGACTTGTCTTTCCTCGTTTCTCGTCACCCAAAACCCCTCGTCCTTCCTGACGCTCTCTCCATTTTAATTTAGGCCCTGCTTGAATAATGAGGAAGCTTCCCAGCAATGACACGCGAAAAAGACCGGGAAGAAGTTAAGCCTTGGCAAAACCGTAGAAACGCTTGTTGTTTTGTTTCGAAGCTGCCCATGACATTCCTCTTTCTCTAGCTTGGAAATCCAAGGGAACGAATGTGCATATACAGGGTGTTTCTGATAAGTATGGCATAAATTAAGGGGGATGTTCTTTTATTGCGATTTCGATCCGAAAATGTAACTTCTATCTCCATTTTGCCACAATGGACACTATTTTCGAGTTATGATTTGATTTGAGTCTTTTAGGGAAGACCCATGACCCCTTGATTAAATTAGAAATAATTGTCTAAATCATTTTCTCAATTAAATTTTAAGGGGTCGTACGTAAAATACTCCAATCAATCTTAACTCGAAAACAGTGTCCAACCAAAATGGAGAGAGAAGCTACATTTTCTACTCGAAATCACCCAAAGAACCATACCCCTTAATTTCCGACAAATTTCTCAGAAACACCCTGTACATAGAAGCGTGTGATCTTGTCCTTTCCATCCTCCCCCTCTCTTTGTCCCTGGCTTCATTTTGATTCTGACACGCGCGGGAATGATTTCAGCGCGCGCGAGCGAGGGCTCGTGTGTGGTCCCATCATCAGAATCATGTTTTCTTTCTTTTTTTTTTTTTTTAAACCGGGGCACCCCTTTAGGTATAAAATCTAGCTTTTAAAACTCCGGAGGGATGGTTGGTTGGCGCTGTAGGGAAACCTGTATAAAATTCCATCTCCCCCTATCTCCCTCCCTCACTCGCACTCCTGTAATAATACGGAGATTATATTCGGAACCACCATAGATATGTTAAAAGGGTAGATACACAATTCAATGGGAGGTCGACGTGGAAGGGGCAACGAGCAGACAGCCGCTATTTTCTGGGGGTAGCCGTATAAAACGCCATCTATCGGGAACTTTCGAAACTAAATTAAAGGATGAGCTTAGAGTAGTGGCACTCTATGTTAACCCCCTATAGGGCATAATAAGTCAAACCCTCGGAGATGCCATTACTCCATTTTATACGAGCTAAGAGCAGAAAAACGTATTTTATAAATTTTACACCTGTAAAATCGTTTAAAAAACACTTGGAACTTGTATTTCTACTTACTTTCGAGGAAATACCACCGTTTTCTGAAGGTAAGAGTCATTTTTTATACATTTATTAGTAATAAAAACATTTAAGGCGAGCTAAGCCTTGGTCTTGTAAAACACGGCAGATTAGTGATTAGCGTTGTTTTCAGCGTTGAAAAACGTTATTTTATCATGTTAAAAAAACGTTAGCAACGTTTTAAGGTACTGATATTTAAATATCCGGACATTAAACTGTTACATATTCTTAAAATAAGAGTCGATAATGGTGCCCACCATAACAAACTTTGTTAAGTGTGTGTCTCTATATTTAAAGGCATAAAACAAAATATAACATAAACGTTTTTATTTACTTATTTATGTAACAATCATGGCTTCAACTCATGTTTGCTGCGTTCAAACTGTAGGTGTAAAGAACGTTTTCTTTCTTACCACAACTTTCCGAAAGAGACTGCCACTAGAAAGAAGTGGATTAATTCTATAACATTAGCTGTAGGACCTCTGTCCACTGATATCTCCAGTTTACGGATTTATTCAAAACATTTTACAAAATCAGATTTCTTTCCCACCACTGGAAAGAGACTACGTAGAGCGCTCAAACCGTACGGTTCGCGATTCCATCCTAATTTGGAGATCAAATTAATGTAACCAATGAAATTATCCCTAAACTGACTCTCCGTAATTTGACTCTCGAGCAACAATCTGAAGCATTAGAAGAAATGGGCGCGTTGTCCTTTGATCATGGATTGAAGCATGAACCCGCTGCTTTTTCAAATATTCAGGCAACACATCAATACCCAGTGTCACACCTCTGTGGGTTTGATTGTTAATCCACAATTTTTCTTCCTTGGGGCAAGCCCCGATTGCCTTATACTGGTTGAGGACCAGCTGTACTTAGTGGAGATCAAATGCCCTTACACTATTTTCAAGAATAAAGAAACTATCAGAGGAAAAGCAGCTTCGGGTAACTTTTACCTTTACATTGACGAAGAAACGGATGAACTGGAACGTCTATCATCAGATTCAGGGTCAGCTTTTCGTGTGTAACGTACCCGTATGCTTTTGGGCAGTATTTGTGCCACCCGATAACATCGAAATCTTGATGATAGTGAAAGACAACCAATTCATCAATGATACCTTGCTTCCAAAATTATCCTCTAAATATTTCATTAGTCTCCTAGGCCTACCTCATTTTGCCATAGAAATGTTCGAAAAGCCTAAAAAATAAATTTTCCAAGTCACAAAAGTACAGCCTCTTTTCTCTATGTGCAAATCAAATCTACATTATGGCCATGACCAAGGCTTAGCTCGCCTTAAATGTTTTTATTACTAATAAATGTATAAAAAAAGACTCTTACCTTCAGAAAACGGTGGTATTTCCTCGAAAGTAAGTAGAAATACAAGTTCCAAGTGTTTTTTAAACGATTTTACAGGTGTAAAATTTATAAAATACGTTTTTCTGCTCTTAGCTCGTATAAAATGGAGTAATGGCATCTCCGAGGGTTTGACTTATTATGCCCTATAGGGGGTTAACATAGAGTGCCACTACTCTAAGCTCATCCTTTAATTTAGTTTCGAAAGTTCCCGATAGATGGCGTTTTATACGGCTACCCCCAGAAAATAGCGGCTGTCTGCTCGTTGCCCCTTCCACGTTTTTTTCGTTAAGCCTAAGCCAGCGAAGTGGATCTAGACCCTTTATAGTTTTACTATATCTATGGGAACCACTGAGAGATGACGAGATTTTAGATTGCCTCAATTTGCCCGGATAATCTTTTTCTTTAACCCTCAATAGAACGAGATTTCTGAATTTATTTTTTTACCTTTAACTTTGAAGGAATTTCTCGTATATAATTTAATCCTTTTATAATTTAGACGTAATTCTATGGCATTTTGTTTTTAAAGAAAAGATTTTCCTAAAAAATAATAAAAAAAAAACTTTCATCATGCTGGTATTTCAAAAATCCATAGCAACTCAAAAAACGGGAAGGAAGAAAATTATTTTAAAGATTTATTTTTTTCCCCTGACTTTTCAAAAGAACGATGATGTAGGAAAAGAACAAAAAACTAATCAAATACCCTTTTATGTAATGGAATTTAAAATTAGACCCGTCGCTATAATGAAAAAAGTAATTCTGTAAGGGGTAAAAAATTAGGCATTTTTTCGAATTTTTTTAGAAAAACATTACAAACAATAAATGGAAAAAAACCATATTCATCACTTTGAAATAAATTTTTACAAAACGAGTATATATTATAAAGGCCTAATTATAATTCGGATAAATTTATTTATTTTAGCACGCAGAATCGATAATTCAACATTTAAAAACTGCCCTCAAACATTAGTCCAGGTAGGCAAGATAAAATCAAATTATCAAAAACATTATGAAACATATCAAAGTAGAAAAACCAGCAACTATACTTCCAACCCTTTGAGACCGTCCAACTGTGCGCATTTTATTCAACCCCTTCCAGCTAGTCCACCGAGACCAATTTCCGTCTAAAAATAGGCCTAAAAAAAAGAGGTCAGTATACGGCTACTCCGAAACTATAGTCACCCCTTCCCCCACCCCTTTAACTCATTGACATTCTCGTATCAGTTGTCAGAATTCGAGGCGAAACACGAAGCGAAAACGGGAAATGATTACAGTGTCAACTCAAATTGTTCGCTGGCCCAAGTCACGAGAGGTATATAAATATTCTGGCGAAGAGCAGCAAGCAACTCTCGTTGTAGGCTAGCAAGGCCTCTTTATCCAATTCCTACAGCTTCTTCTAAAGACGTCCCATAGCAACGGGATACACGGCGCAAAAATGGACAGAGAGAGCTAGCTTTACGAACAACAAACATAAAACACAATTTACATACCTCCCTCGAGACCAGTCTCCAAGAGCGATAAAAAGCAACGCGAAAATATACACCTATATAAGCCTTTTGGTTGGTATCAAATATCTTGGCATTTTTTCTTCATATATACACCAGTTTGAATACTTGACGCCAAAGGAAGACGACCAAAAGATGAGGTAGCGCGTAGCCCATATCTTTTTATAGCTGTTTCGTCCAGCTCTTTACTTTTCTCCATCCACGAATATAAAAGAAAATTTTCTTTACTCTTATATAAAAAAAATTACCTCCTCCATTGATAGCATCCCTGACTGCCAAACTCAGGGGTTCCCGCGGGCCTTATTTCACCCATTACTCAATAAAAAGAGAAGAGTGCGTTTACCAATAGCCCCATAATAATTATTAGCCTTTCTATTTCATCGACAAAATACGAGCGAAGAATATGTATCAAAAACACCAACCACTATGAGTGAGTAACTAACTATATTGTAAGTGAAGTTAGTGCTTGAGTTTCTATAAAACATCTTTTCCGCAAAAAAAAGCCTTTATTATAACGAAGCTATAAAAACAAGATCACGTAAAAAGAGATGGAAAGATAAAAGAAATTCGCTTCAAATTTTTTTTTTCGTTTCGCTTGGCGTTTTTGCTCTATACTATTAATCGTTTCTTCTCGGCCATCGCATCCAAAGCGGAGTAGTTTTTGATAAAGAACGAAGGGAACGGGATTAAAGCTAATAATAAAACATCAGGATAGAAGAACAATGCACGGACCACAACAAAATATTTGTGCCAGAGTTTCACTTCATCTTTAACTAACTATTATTTTTAATTTGAATTCTATTAATTGTAACCGTTGGACCGTCAATTTTTCACCTTCTTAGGTTCAAAAGGTATGGTGAAGGTTTAAGGGTCAAAGGTCATGGGAAACACGAATTTATTTCTTGAAGGTTAAAAGTCACGAACATATATATCCAAAACACTTTGTGGCATATACCTATACGATTTCTTCCCGCCACAACCATGCAATTCCAAAAGTCAATTAGCTACGATCCAATTACAGTATTTTCAACAAAGATATACTCTCGGAAACCATCTTAGCTAAGGGTGCGACTAAAACAAAAAAAGGTTACTAAAGATCGAAGTAGAGAGAAGGGACTTAAGCCTAAAGTAGGTAGTAGCATTTAGGTTTACAGAGGGGATGAGAAAGAGCAAAGGAAAATACCTGGCCGTCACCGCGAAACACCAGCATCCCTGTTCAAAACGTTATTCTTAAAAACCGAGTGAAATATTTTCCAAACCACTCTCTTTCTCTTTATCCTATCGCAAAAAGAGCGAGCGAGCAAGAGAGAGAGAAAAGGCCAAAAAACGGAAGCTCGAAAAGAAAATTTTTTCCAATTAATTTTGCTACATTTACATATAGAAGGTTTGCCCGAGCGTTACCTCTATTTGCATAAAAAGGGGTCCGCTGCCCCGGTTTTCCGCCACACCACCTCTAACCCCACCTTGTCTCCCCTCCCTCCATCCCCTAACCCTAAATGCGAAGAGTATAAAAAATAGGCCGAGATGTTCGTTCGGCAAGAGAAGTTTCTACCAAGAAAGAGGAGGGAGAAGGAAAAAGGACCGCTGAGTGCAAGGAAAAAAAAAAAGAGAAAAAAACCTTAAACACGGCAAATTTAATCATATATACTCCATCTAGGATTCTAGCACGTTCTCTCACCTCACGTGCCAAAGGAGAAAAAAAAGTTCAAAAGTAAGTTGGTCAAGATAGCCATTTTTTATGCTACTAAAGGTCTTATTTTGAATGAATTAAATTTTGCTACATGTGTGGAATTATAATATTTTAAAATAAAGAGTTTTTCTCGCTTCATGTAACATTTTATATCAATTTAAAGAATTGTGTATTTGAACTTCAACAAGCCCAAAAACATTTTCGCCTATAAAACCTACGTACGCCTGTAAAACTGTTTCACACGCTGCACTCCGGCGCTCAAGGAGTAGCCACCATCTAGGCGCTCTATCCCCCAAAAAATATATTAGTAATTCATTATTACGTAATGGTTATTTTCTTAAAAATCCAATTTGCGATAAAACTTATCCACTTTTCGATAAGGCACGTATCATAGGGTCATTACTATAACCGATGATGATACTCCAATGTCGTATAAAATGATTTCCTTTTATATCATCCTGTCTTTGATTTTTAAACCCCTCTTCCCCCTCCAGTTATATAAAAAAAAATTGAGAATATATATATGTTTAAAATATTCGAGAAACGAACGAAATTCTAAAGTCACGCGTTCAAATCCTACTTCTAGAAGAGAGTGAGAGAAATAGAGGAGGGGGGGGGCTTTTAGCGTAAGATTAGAAGGCGGGGTCAACCACTCCCGCGCCCTTTGCCTAATACTAACACGATCTCCAACACTTCCTACACCCCCATCCCCCCTTCTAACTTATTTCATATGCATTATAAAGCTTCTCCCGACCCCAGATGGTGTGGCCCTCGACAAAGTAAAAATGCTAAGCAGCAAGCCACGAGGCTAAAGCTATCAATGCGCCACATTCTCCCCAAAAAAAACCCATGCTTTGCTGCGGAGACTTGTCAGAACTTGGGAGCTAGTTTTTTCTTCTTCAGGCTTAGCAATGGGGGCTTTGTCCTACACCCCCGTGGTTCTATTCAGCAGCAGCTACACACACAGAGAGAGAAATAAAAGCCTACTACCCTAAAATAAGGGCTTATACTTGGCTTATATAGTCAGAATAATACAATATCGATTTTAATCGTTCAAACTATGGGTTTTAGTTGTAGAGAAAGGAGGTTGTCACATATATGACGACGACGACGACGTGCCCATGATGGGTTCCAGGCACGCGAAATTCTTCCGGATGACGTGTTTTTAAAGTCGCTATGGGGGTTGTTCCTGACTTTACGGAACTCTTATGGGGTGGTTTTTTACTACCTCTAATTGGTGGCATTGATTCGCAATGGAAATTACGAACAGTTTAGTTTAGTTTACGAGTCTTGTTTAGGCTAACTTTTGTCTTAAGTCGTCTGCTAAAAAAGAGCTTCAGTAAAAATTACGTCGTCTGCTGAAAACCAAGGCTTAAAACTCAACCCAAACTATGGGAATCTTTTGATTATTAATAGTGTTTAACATCTGAACACAAATTCCATTATGAAAATCTTATATCATCCACTTTAGGTTAAATTGATTAAATTACAAAAAAGGGTACTTAAGTAAAACAAGAGTTAAATTCGCCTCCCTAGCAGGAACGAATACTTCTATACATTCTGTAGTAGTTGTAGTAGTGGGGTTTAATATCGTTAAAGAATATTATAACTACAGTAACGGGGTTGGCATGAAAAGCAAAGTGTATGCGGGGTTGATCCTGGCCCCAAAAACCCCTAAGGACGAGGTTAGGGACCCCGAAAACGTCATTAAAATACATTCTACCCCCCTTTATGAATTATGGACGTTTTTAAAATTCACAAAGCGAAGCAAAAAGAAAAAAAAATAGTATAAAAGTTGAAATGAGTTATTTTCCAAATTGAAGAAGCCAGAGAAGAAGCTAGGGAAGCTGGGGAGAAAATGCGAATATTGTTTTCGCATTATTCTGCCGAGGAAATGAGAAGGGTTTAGAGAGAGTGTGAGAGAGATCCAAGAGTTAGAGCCTCAGTGTACTTACGAAGCGTGGCTCAATGCAATTACGGGGTGGGAAAAAACGGGGGGGCAGGGGGGGGGTTGCTTCCATTTGGACCTATTAATTTAAGATCCTCGAGGGGAAACCGACCAAGAAGTGTACGCGCAAGGCCAGAAGAAAAAGAAGAAAAAAACTTGGGAAAAGACGGAGAGAGAGAAGAAGAAAAAAATCTCATCCAGTTGAAAAAGGCTAAAATAAAATAAAAGGGGAAACAGCTCGGAGAAAGAGTGAAAAATCGACTCGAGCAAGCACACTTGCAAAAACAAGTTCGATAAGGGTGCTATTATCCTCTCAGGTCGCTGCTTAATATCTCCTTCGCCTCTCCAGCCTTCGTAAATAACCAAGTGGTAAATCTAAGTCACTCAAAGCCATCATTGCACGTTCAATGGTTAAGTCCCCCTTCAACGTAAATAACCAAGTGACGCTGTAAATAATTTAGACAGCGAATCATTGACGTTTAGTAAACGTTTCATAAACAGCCAAATGTCTCTTCCTATACTATCTCGTTTAATTTAAACCAGTAAAGACAACGAATCTAAACCTAAAAAAATCTACTGAATTATTTTCGAAACAAACAAAAAAGATCACAGATGGCCGGCCATCTTGCGGGATGAAGAATAAAGGTGGTGGTTATACCACCAAGCAGCTCCTTAGAAAAGCAAGCAAAGACACAAACACAATTTCTCTCTCTTTCTTAACCGGGAGAGGCAGAAACAGTGGAGAGAAAAAAAATCCTCTTTTTTCTCCGAGTTGAAAGTCGGAGGAGATGGGATCAACCGACGGTGGTCCCCTAAGCTTACTCTTCTTCCTTCCCCAGGTTTCCATCTAAACTCATTACCATAGAAAGGAAATTAAGCCGGTATTTTTGCGCCTAGGCCATTAACGTATGTCAAGACTAATTTCTCTAGAACTTAAAATTTACAGCGCTGCGCTACAGCTCTACCGTCATCGCCAACTAGAAAGTTTTACTTATATTTTTCAACAAGATTAAACAGGGTGGGATGGGAGGGAGTTTTCTCTAGAATCGCGGGAGAGAAGTGAAGTGAAACAAGATGGCCCAAGGGCTGGGCCTTAATAGTAATTTTACACGGCTCACGTGACCCCCCGTATAGTTGATTTCCAATAAATCGTACAACTAAAAACATTTCTGAAACACAATCGTGTATCCCTTTAATTGCTAATAACGTCACATTTCAAATAATATTAATGAAACTAAATTGTGCACCCCACTAAAGTATAATTTTTAAAAACCATACGAATCAAATAATGTATTTAAACAAAATCCTGGATCCCCTAAACCAGAAATCACTATGACCGTAAAGCGTCCCCTCTATTTTACGAAACCTAACCTAACCATCCAGCATAATCTCTGATGTATCACGCGCACAAAGGGACAGCGACAGGGGTTTTGGTGCCGTTTCTTAAATTTTACCGGAATTAAAATTCCGTGTAAAATTAAAAAAGCCCGCGAGATTTAAACTACCATTCTTTCCTCTCTCTCTCCTCTCCGAGCGGGATGCCCCCTCTCCCTCTTCCCACTCTCACTAATATACCAGGCAGGCAGCGGAGCTTCGTTTCCCTCCGATCTGGGTTCCATCTCTCTTCGTATCGCCATCGCGTACGCTAGCGATCTCTCTCCCCGCACGCTTTCGTTTTCCCTCTCTCTCTCCCATCGTAAGCGTTCGTTTCGAAACCGGTTTCGCGGACGCGTCCGGGACAGGGACAGGGACAGGGACAGGGGTTTTGGTGCCGTTTCTTAAATTTTACCGTAATTAAAATTACGTGTAAAATTAAAAAGGGAGTTGTAGTTATAGAACGACATTATTCCTCGTCTGTCTTAAAAATTAGACTCCGTATTTGTCACAAAAAGAAAAACAGAACCGTTGTTCTACAAGAGAAGTTCATTACTAAGCCTAACGGATTATTTGTAGAAAATGGGAAGTAGCTAACGCGTTCATTCATTGTGGAATTAGCTACTTAACTAAGTGAGCGTTTAACGTATAACTAGGTAGTTCAGTAATTAGTCTAAAGATCACTAACCCGAACTGAAATAAATGGTAATTTTATACGCTGACTTATACCAGCGTGCACTTTTCTAGTTCAAAAATACAGGGCCACCATAAAAAAGTACCGATTGAGTGTTTTTGAGACGTTCCCTTAATTTAATTTGAAATCATTGTCTTTCAGTTTCTCACATAATTTTAAAGGGGTCAAACGTAAAAGAGTCTAATAATAACTTATTTAGAATGGTACTTTGGGCAACAGTTACATTTTCAACTCAAAATTGATTTCCCATGCATAGATTCCGTGCACTGTATACTTGGAGCCTACCACCTTGCTTCCCTTTTAGGAAACCCTAAGTACACTGTAGATATAGGCCTACAGTTTCCAAGACTAAAACTTTTAACTGTCTAGTAAAGTTTTAAAGTACAGTCTTAAACTCAATCCTTCAAAAGAAATTTTACGTGATAATTTCGCTACTTCTCGCCGCGAATGAGTATAAACTAATTTAAGGCAAAATAAACGAGATTAAAAATACACTGAGGCGGTGGCGGCGGCGCATGCACTTCTTCTTCAGCGAGCGAGCGAGACCGACCACTTAAAAATCTTTAGCAAAAAGTCATTAGTCTCGTTTATTTTGTTTTCTATATATATTTAGTTGGAAGTCTGCGGCGAGTAAGGGTGTAAGGCGAGAGAGCGCGTGCCGAAAGGGTTGTGCTATATAGTGAGTGTACTGGTTTATTAGTGGGGGTAAGCTCAAGAAAAAGGAAGAAAAATACACGGCAGAACGAAAAAGCAAAGCCTGCTGGTGGTTCCTGTACTATACCTACAATGAACCGCTATTGTGTTCAGGGATCTAGACGTTGAGCTCTAAAGCAGCGTGAAAACGTTGTTTGGCGTTCCAACCGACCAACCGACAGACAAAACTAATTTCCGAGTGTTTGTGGGTAGAATAGAAGGAAAGACGTTTATAAGAACTTCGGAAGAAATTAATACAACTACTAAAAGAAGCCTCAGTCGTTCGACATAACAAAGAGCTGGGCCCAAAATCCACCATGACGGGCTGGCTGGCGAAACCACAAATTAAATTTCCACTAACCAATAAATAGGACGCTCGAAGCCTAGCTGGTCGATCATCTAAAATACTAAAACCCAAACCAATTTAACGCTGGCTAACAATGAAAGGTCTAAAAATATACCCTTAATTTAGTAGTATAGTTAAAAGCGTTCCGACAAAACGCGTTCCCAAACGGATTTCCCGTTGTTTTTAAGTAAATAAACAACAATATAAGTTTTCCGGAAATATCAAAGGACAGTACAGGTACAGAGTTCAGGAAAAAAAAAGCGTTTGTTAGACGCCTTATATAATTTATAACAACTGAATTTTATATCACCTATTATCGTTTAGTTATTATTCAGGAAATTGAACCATTTGGTTTATTCCAAAAATTTCCGGTGACATAGGATCACCTCTAGGATTAAATAAGAAAAAAAAACTTAAGACCAAGGGGGGGGAATACTTTAATAAAATAGCACCATAAAAACATCGCGTGAAAATATCTTCATTTGTGCACAGTGGTTTTATTTAGTGGGTCATTCCACATGTATAGCTAAACTGAAAATATTACTACCGGCATTAAAGTACTTCCGCCCTACACATTTTTCACACTCAAACTAAAATAATTGCGAATGGTTTTGAATAAAACGCTTAAATTCTGCATCGTAATAGCAATACCGTTTTACTGACGAGGTTCATACAGGGGTTGGTCACTTAATCAAAAAACTTCAATATTTCAAATTATGTTCAAATAGGCCTAACTCTAAACTTTACAAGTATCCAACACCACACATTAAGGCGGCAAATTTTTCTATTTAGTTTCATTTTGCTTTCGTCAGCCTTCTCCGTCTAATTAAGGGCGTATCCCTTCTTCAATATAATTAGACCTACACTCTTAAAAGTAACCCCAAAAATCAGCAGAAACCCTATTAATTTTGCTTGGAATTACTTCCATTCCAAGTCTGAATTGTATAATTTAGACCAACGGCAGTTGGCAGACTTGGGTGGTATTAGGTTTTATAAGTAAAAAAGCATGACTTGTCATGTCTCTATATACCTTAATCACAATGTACACGACGTTTCTTCCAGGAAAAGGTGTAGGCAATGTTACTTAAGCCTATTTTTCTGAGAATCCAAAAACAAGAGAGAAAAGGTAGCTATATAGTTCAAAAGGAATTCTTGATTTTTGGCCAAAAGGTTTCCTGGAAATTTACTTCGTATTTAATTTAGCATGCAGGTTTAATTAAACCAAATAGTACTCTATTCATTTTAAAATATATTTCACCGATTTCCATTGCCCCTATGGTTTAATAAAAACACATCTAATAAAATTTGAACACGTTAGCTTAATCAAATAATTAAACTTAAAATGAGAGATGAAAAGAGCAGTTAGTAATTAACGAAATAATTCAACTTGGAAGTCAGGCTTCATATACTACCTCTTAGATCACAGATTTAATTACGCTAAACAAATAATAAACATAAGCTTAATAATTAAATACATCCATAATAAAATAAAATCAAAATGGGTTTGAAATAACGTACATAAACCATTAAAAATGGTACCGCCCCCCTGGAGCTAAATGAACAGAAACGCAATTAGTAGTGGCTGAAAAATTCAGGAAGCCGTTGCTAATTACGCCGTAATGATTGTAGATACAGTAGAAAAAAAACTTACACTGAACTTCTCATACCGAAAAAGAAATTATTAAACTCAACGACATTTTCGTTTCGGCCGTTACTCACGATTTAATAATAAAACCAGTACTTGGTAGTTTGCGCCAACAACTAAAAAAATACGTTAAAACTGAAGAAAACATGTACTGGACAAAATTCCTTTTCAAAACTCTCTTAAACAATTTAAATTCCATCTTCCCTAGAAGCTAAGCCTAAAGTTTAAGTTCAGATCGTATATAGTATATATGGAAGCGGAAACGGGGAAATAGATATATAACCGGAAGGAAATAGAAAAGTGAAAGGGGAAGAAAAGGAGAGAAAAACGAATTTACTGAGACTTGAAATTCTTCTACACACCAGAAGGAATAAATATAAAGACAGAATTTGCATTTTTTTCTTTTTTTTCTTCTTTATACAAATTTACGAACCAGTTCTTTCTTGACATTCGATTAATAAGATCAATGTTGAAGTCACGCCACCATCCATGAATGAATGAAAGAAATTGGAATTATATTACTATGGTTTAGGATTTATAAGTCCCTATAGCAGCTATCACCGTGGAATCCCAGAAATAAATTATTTTGGCCCAATATATCTTACGAGGTCAAGCCAGTCCCCAACTATAACTATTGTAAGTAGCCATGAACACCCTTTACAAATACCCTAATAACTTCCGCTACGATCCCATTAGACTTGTGAAACTTTCAGAATATGAAATACGATTCTTCAGGCACAATTCACCCAATTTTCAGCCATTTAACTCTTTTAGATTTTGCACAATCTCTATTTCCCCCTTTATACCCCATAAAAGAAAGAATATCGGATAGAAAACCGCACATTACGAAGCTTACACTCATCATAAAAGCCCAACCATTGTATGTATCAATTTAACTTGATTACTTTTCCAGACAAAAATAGGCCAGCCGGACAAAGACAGAGAGGTCAAGAAAAGAAATGACCCTTACCTTACTACACATCGAAAACTGGCACTCACTAGTAATAATAAAAAACCTAACCAGGATATAGTAACGCGAATAAAACCGAAATAAAATTTTCTGCGAGCTATAGTAGTATAGCTTGGCTATTCAACCCAGACACAGAAAGCAACGTTCGATTTCGTGACTGGTCTTTTCAAAACCCAAAAAAAACTTGGTTCATAGAATCTTCTTCATCTTCTGACAAAAATGATTCTGAATATCTTTTCTTTAAAAAATAAAAATTGAATAGATGCAACCCTTGCTCGAATAATAATAATCATAATAAAAAAATATTTTCAAAAGTAAGGATATACTTATTATTATTATTGTACGGTCTTCTTCCCCATTTTAATCGTAAAAAAATGCGAAAGAAATATTGTTAAGGGTTTTTGGTCTATCGAAAATTTATCTCTTCTTTCAATTTACGTTTTTAACACCATTTTTTCCTATAGCCTTGGATGGATGAGCTACGTTAGATGTTATTATTATTGAAAATTAATAAAATTCAAGTGGAAGAAAAAGTGGTGTTGAATAGGCTTTTTTCTTCTGAATTTTGAAACTACCATTTTTAAATATTAAAATATGTAATATAGGATGTATGAACCAATATCCTTTATAATAAATATACAAAGAAAACTGAAATATGTTTATTGATAGGGACAACAAACCCGGATCAGTCTACCAAAATTCTTCAAAGAATATTTTGAGATTTATAAATTATTGGTTCCACATTTTATGATAAAATTCGGATTAAGGTAATTTTACCAATAGTTCAAAATAACGCGGAAGTTAAACAACTTCAATCGGTGATAAAATTAAATCATAAAAACATAACTAATCTAATCAAAAGAATAGATAATAACAGGCTCACTCTAGCTCCTTATGAAACCCTAGATAAAACAAATTCACTCATAACGAACCAAAACATAACATAACAAGTGCTAAAATAAAATCTTAAGCTGAAACCTCTTCAGAGTTCACGACCCCAAACCTACGTATAATAAACACCCGGAAGCTATTCCAAATTAACGAGACGCATGCGTACAACACTCGCTATATAGTTGAATTGCATGCCTTTATAACACAAAAATAATATGAAAAACAAAACAAAAAAAAAACTGACCATAGTAAAAAAGGTAGCCATATCACGTGGGGGTGTAAAAAAAATCATAGGAAATACATTCAGCGTTTTACAACCGGCACCCGTACTATATGTTTATGGTGGTGATTTTTTTTTTTTTCATCAAAGCCCTATCTAAAAATTACCGTGCTGGTGTGGTTGGCGCTGCGGTCTGCTCATTAATCTTTATCGCTGATACGAAAAGAAATTAACGTACGCGTTTGGAATAGAGGATACCGTGCACGGACCCTAAATGACCGGAATGGCCGTACGTAGAGGTACGTATACTTGGCGGACATTGGGCAGGAGGCTATAGTAGAAAACTCTCGAGGGAGTGGTCGCCTAACAGCCTCGTAACAAGAGATCTTGTTTACAACACCGTCTGGTCGAGTAAAAATATAAAATGCGTTGCAGAATCTCGAGAGAGATTGCCGTGTATTCCCTCTCTCACACACAGAAGAAATGTATTACACTATTACACTATTACATATATATATACATAGACTGTTTCCTTTCCTATATAGTTTTCATTATAACTTAACAACCGATAATCATTACGGACATCAGTACATTTGCCTCACTTCTAGATCTGTCCCAAATCCCAATTGGGACCGAAGTGCAAAAACGATATTATAAACCTTCCATATCCGAGAAATGTACTTTCACAAACGTTTGATAACACCCGAAAGTTTCAATACCAATAAAGTTTGTTAGAAAATACCATAATGCGGATATATCCTGCTTTCTATCGAGAAATTAAGGTAGGCCTATAATCATTCGTATAACTTTACTAAGGAAAATATTACGAGATAATGCATCACCATAAGAGAATTAATTCAAACGCATTAGCACATTGACGTGATGAATATGGTAGACTGTTATATTCGGGGAATTCATAATCCTACCTTATACGTAAGTAAAGTAATTTTCGCTCGCTTGTAATAAGTTCGAAAATAGGCTTATATAACGAAGCACTCAAGAATAAAGAGGCTTGGAGGAAGTAGAGAAGGAGGGGTGGGTATGAGAGAGGTCAGAATGAAAAGGAACGCTTTACTCGGAGCTTTTGAAAAGTGAACTATATATATTCCATCGGTGCGGTCCTGCACACGAGCCATTCTAACCGAAAATCTGGTATGAAGGAAGGAAGGGTAAAGGCGGGCTTTGCGAGGGATATATAGGCCAGGAGGTATTATAGAGGGTGCCGTTTGATGGAGCACCCGAACGATATCTAAATTCATCAAGAAAGCCTTTTAGGGATAAGATTTTGCCAGAGGAGCGATGAGTAATGCGTTTCGTAATGAGAATAGACCAGGGAGCGCTTTTGGGGTCGGGTATTATTTTCTCTCATCAAATTCCCGAAGCGAAAGAGGCGAGAGCGAGAGTACAAGCGGAGAGCGAGCCACCACACCACAGTCATCGCGACTGGCCATGCACGGCCAGAGCTCTACTACTATCCCAAAGTTCTACTAGAAGGCGCGCCCATCGATTGATCCCCGCGTAATTTGTATCGAAGAAGAGCTCGCCTCTAGTCCCTAGCCCTAGCCTGGCAGCGCCTCGCAACGGATTCCATGGTAATTACCTCGGAGCTTCCTTACGCGTCCCTGAAACAATGTTCCGTTGCGGAGCGGAGCAGAATCTCTTGGCCCCTTTCTCCTCCACTCTTTCCTCTCGCGAATCAATGATTTTTTACGAGCAGTCCCGGAAATTACCAAATGGACTCGTTTAAGTTTGGTCTAGCTCGTTTCCCAATACAATAGCGAGTGAGAGGGACAGGGGGACAAGCTGGGGAGGTTAGAATCTGGTAAAATAAAAAACGAAAGAATCGTCCTTTTAAGACAAACGTAGTTTACATTTTGTATTTGCAGTCCGAATCGTAGAAGCAAGAAATAAGATTCTTTTAGGATCTTTTTTTCTTCTTCTTGTACTTCCCTCTCTCTTCTATCTCAGAATCTCATGGAAAGAAAATCTAAAGGATTCTTCTGGTTTCCAAACGGTTTTGCTTTTAAAAGGGGGGGGTTTATATAAAGGTAAGATGAGTAAAAATACAACATAGCTACTCCCTTTTGACCTTTCTAAAGTGCTTTCTATTTTAGTTTTTATTTTCTTCTAAGAAGTATAAAGTGTATCTGCTGAGTTCATTTCAGATTTGTTTTAATTTATTTTTATTTCGCAATATGATGAAGGACAGGTTTTAAAGAAGATATTCTGGTATGATTTAATGGATTTCATAATCTTCCGTCTGTCTGTAACCAAGGCTTACTGATAGGGGGCTGAAATTCCGTCCCCATCCCCATCCATTTTGACCAATCTAATAAGTCAGTGTAGGCGCGCACGTATCGTCATCTCAAATATTTCCGGACCCTTTGCTTTTAAAATTCAGGGTAAAAGCGAAAACAACCCAAAACGTTCGAGTAATTAAAGGCAATTTATCGCATGGAAAAGATGAAAGGATTTTGGGCATTTCGTTGATCAAAGGGCGAGAAAAGGCACCAGCGTCGGCTGGTAAAGGGGTGGTGGTTAGGATGGCGTAGGAACCAACCTTGTTACGCGTCAGTGTAAAAGGCCTAGAAGGCAGGCAGGTTGGTATAAAGCTCGAATCAGCGCCCTCTATTAGAGCGGAAATGGATGGTGAATCGCTTACGCCTTAGTTATATAGTAGAGTCCTTACTCGGAAAACCAGGCTAGGCCTATAATGTTCAGTCAATAAGTCACTCGATATATAACGTTAGATATAATAATGGTCGATTTGGTGAATAGCAAAACGACGATCTCCGTTTCAGTTGAAGACATAGTAGTGTGAGAGGATGGGAAGGAGGGTTTCCCCGCTCTCTCTCAAAGATGGTCGGACCCCGCTGCCGGGCACAGATCATAACCCTTTAAACGCCTAACGAGTTTCAATCCTTTAATTAAGGGACTTGGTATTAAATGGCGAGAACAAGGAGATCCAATTCCTAAGCCCCTTTAGCAATGGGCGATTGGACACTATACTTGTTATCTATGTACCACCTCCAAGGCTAGCTAGCTATCCTATCTCTGGCTAGCAGCCATGAAACACGAGGTCCTTTTGAATGGGGCACCAAGGCAGAATTCTCGTATTCAGTCCAAAAGGGGGCCCCGGCCCTCAGTCCCAGATCGATTCGGAGAATTCGCAACATATAACAATAACCCCTATTCAAGAAACCCAACAGCAGAAGCTCGCTTATTTGAGCGACTGTTCTTTTCTTAAGGGATTCTAGCCAGATATAATAATGAAGATATACTTGTTTTAAGTTGGGATTATAATAACCAAGTAAAGAGAGAATTATAGCAACAGGGGTAGAAAGTACTCAACTTGATACTACGGTCGTGCAACCATTAATCTAATTCATCGTTTGCGAAAAACCCACGCAAGACTAGGTACAACTCAAACAATATTTCGGGTGTGCTGAACCCCATTACAAGACGCGTTCATCTTTCTTGGTAAGCTGTTCACCTTCCCGCGTATGGATATAAGCGCGAAAGAGAAGCAGTCAGTCGGAACTCGGTTGAATTCCTTTGGAAATTAATTAAAAATGAGTCTGAAAAGGAATTAAACAACTCTCGCGAGATTGTTGGGTGTTTCGCAGCTATAGCAGCCTTTCAAGAAAGGGGAAGGATGAGTAAGGTACCATGAACGCCACGCTACAGCAGCACGCCAAGATTGCGATTACCGCCTCTATTAATTTTGGGCCGCTTTTTAAAGAAAACCAGCCAAGTTCACGTCTTCGCTTTTCCGGACAAAATGGCTAGCTGCATAATTAACGTCTGCCCAACCGGCTCAACTCGAGAAAAATGGAGGTCTCCCCTCTTCCCTTTTCTTTACTTTGTTGTGAAAATTTACAAAGTCGGAAGCTATTTATTAAAACAAGAAAAGACAAAAACCGTCTGCTGTAATTATCTTCCTCAATTATTGCGAAAGGGTTCATGGCGTTAAACCGTTTTTGTCAGGAGGAGAGAACATTTTATTTCCTATTTACTTCTGATAACAGCTCGGGAAAGAAAGTAGAAACTCGACTGGGAAATAATCCAAAGAAAAGATGGAAGAAGATGAAGAGAAAAGGAGATGTGGGATTTTAGTTTGTTTACGGGGTGAAAAAAAATCAACCTTCCAGGACTTGGGATCCGTTTTGGGAACCTTAAAGATGAAAACAACGAAAATGGGAAGAAGAAAAAGAATCTGGAGAAGAACTAGCTAGAAACCAGAGAGGGATGGCGAATAGTATATTGAATCTGGGGAGCACTTTGGACTTGTAAAGAGCAACGATTCTTTTTTGGGTTTGCTCAAGCTCAGGAAGGCGGGAGAGAGAGAGAGAGAGTGAGAGGCAAGGCACGAGCTTAATCCCGAAATAGAACGCGGGTCATTTGAATATTTTAGAAGGGGCCGAACGGGTCACTCGCTCGTCGCGAACGTCGGGCGAGCGCGCGAGGGCGATAATGAAACATATTCCGTTGAGGTTTTAACGGAATACATGAATAATTTAGCGCCGCCGCGTTGAGTGTGCCAAGTCTAAACTGTAGCCCTACGTCGGGTAAAAAATGAAAGTAAGAAAAATGGCCGAACGCGGACAACACCCTCGATTTTCGATAAACGACTTATATTAGGGACACCCAGCTACGAAAATTGGCGAGGAAAATTTTAATCCCAACGACCTTTTTTTTCTTTACCCTTTCCTTCCTAAGTATAAAGGGGTGAAGCAAAAAATTCGTGCAAGATCGATCACGATATACAGGGGTGTTCCAAAAAGGATGGTAGTTATTTTGAGCCGAAAATGTTCTATGCAATATTGCCCTTACGGACACCCAAACAACAAGTTATGGCTGAAGTGTTTTTGGGATGACCCATGAATAAAATTATAGATGTCTTTCAGTTGAATGCTAAAATTTAAGGAGTCATAGAACAAATTCAACATAAAATTTACCATATCCCACTATACTTCAGTCCTATACCAACATTTTTCTGAACAGCCTATATTAAACCTCAAAATAATGTCCGAAGTTTGTTTCCGTCCCTTCAAATATACAAAATAAAATGACCAGACCAGACCAGAAGAAATAAAATTTTGAATTACGTCTACTGGATGGAAACGTTGGCGTGATTAGTTGGGGGGGGGGAACATGTTCATACGCTAACGATATTAATACCCTTCAAGAACACGATAACTACCGCCGAGATTTTGGAAAGGCTAGCTGACACTGGCGAAACGCAACTTTTTAGTTTCCTAATTCTACCACCATCAAGGCATTATGGCGGGATAACTGAGCGAGGGCGTTGTCAATAGCGTGTCAAAGGGGGTTGGCATCCCGTCAAAAATCACCCAAGACATAACGAGGCGAAGTAGATTAAAATCCCGCGTTTAAATATCATTAAAACGTTGGGGCGGAAAACGTATAGATAGATGCGCGAGGCGACGTTAGAGGTCGCTCCAGGAGGAGAGAGAGGTTGAAAGAGAGAAAAGCTGATGGTGTCCTGGCGATGGCCGCCATCCATGAATGTCATTCCTGGTACAGCAGAGAGTATATAACTTTTCTCGAGTCGAGGCAAGCTTGGCACGTGCCAAATTCTCTCGAATGAAATATTACGTCAGAAGAGCGCGCGCGAGCTTCCCAAAAATCCCCCCGCCCGTACCAGAAGAATTTTCTCACTAAAATCCTAAAGCGCGGTATACGTCCGTCGCCATGGTAACGACCGAGGAGAGCCTTGGTCAAACAAACGAGAGCGAGAGAGCAAATACCTTTTCCCCTTACTTGCTGGCAGGCACACTACATAGTCACTCTCTCCCTTTCGCCGCTACGTACGTACCACGCTCTCTTCCCTAATAAAAATATTAAATTTAAAAACCGAGAAATGTCAATAAGAAGAGCGCTTTTATTAGCAAAAGAAGCGACGAGTTGGAAAAATTGAAAACTCCCAGAGAGAAAGAAAGAAAGAAAGAAAAGAAATAAAATAAAACTCGGAAAAAATTACTCTTTCCCCAGTTTTTCTTCTTTTCTTTTTTTTTGGTGGTGAAAAAGCAAAATAAAAGTTTAATAAATTTTGGATATTGCAATTCGCGAGTTTCTATATAAATACATATATTTTTTGGCTTGTTCCTATGGTCCCCCCCCCCGCTAGTGGTGAAATTTAATTTCAGTTTCCAAAGGGGGGTTGGCTCCCTTATGGGATGAGATGGGTCAATAAGAGAGCTAGAGATAGAGAAAACTTTCTTTCTTCAGTTGTGTTTTATTTTTCCTCATGAAAGGGTTTATTTGTAAATGCAATATGTTGTATAGCCACCAGGCTAGAGAAATTCCCCCCTTACCCTATACATCCTCTCATCCCCTTAAAACATTCTATCTGTATTTGAATAAACTTTGCAGTCAAAGAATTCAAGTTAAAAAAGTTTAAGCTCAACGTTTATTCTCGATTAATCCTATTTCTTTCTAGGTTGTTGTTTATATTTTCAGTAAAAACTGTTGAATCGAATTTATTTAAATTTTACTTTCCTTAGAAAACATTTAAATCTAACATGTTGTATACAAGATGCGATGTCATCCCATAGATAAACACACTTGACGCTCGTGTTTTGGTACACATACAGACACATACGCATCTTTGTTGATAAGTACCGCAAGGTTCGGTGGGCGAGTCAATTACCTCATTAAGGCAACGACCCGTAACATCCAGGGGTCGACTGTGGATAAGAGAGTAAGTTTCTCTATAGCGCCCCTGAGCTATGACGCGGCTCAGATTGGGACGATACTACTAAATACTAAAGAGAGACTCAGAGAGAGAGTGAGGTTTTTTTTTTCTAGTAATGAAAAGAAGAAGAAATACTTGAATGACTGAGAAACGCGAGTGAGCAAGATGAACAAGAGGTGAACAACCGAGGTAAGACTTACTGTCTTGGCTTCGCGTCGTCGGAAAGTCAACGCATTCGCAAAGGAAGCATAAATTGTCCGAATGTATAGAAAGAAAACAAGACAGTCTGGCCTGTATTAATGGATTCGCTTTGCGTTAATTTAATTATTCTACAAGTTTCCAGTCGCTTTCATTTCAACAACAGCGTAAGTACGTCCGTTCGCAAGTGTTACGTAAGGCCATGTTAGTCCTAGTTTATGAACATTTTGCTTAATTACTCGGGCCCTGATTGTCGGAATCCCAAGTTTTTAGTATCGTTGGAAAGCTGAGAAATAGGACTATAACATACTCAAAGGACTTCCCCGTATCTCTTCTACAACCAGAGTTAAAAGGTGTCATGTAAATAAGCCCAGTTAATCCTACGTAGAGGACGTCTATGAACATTTGAAGATTGAATTCTACTAATTGAAGAACAAGTGAGTCTATGATGTTCTCTCAGCTTCTTCACAACATCAATACCTTGACAAATAACACTGAACGCCTTTTAAAATTCTGAGGTAAATCTAAATACGGCTTAAAAATCTAGTATTGATATCAAATACCGGCATGGGGAAATATATAAAAATCCGGAAAACATGATTATAAAGTAAGAGAGAGAAAAAAGAATAAAAAATAGCGAGATGTACCGGTTTTCTTATCCGATATCATTATCGAAAACATTTTGGTTAGGACTTTCAAAAAAAGCCGAAAAACTTTTTAGAGGTCTGTCCGCCTCAATGTTTTACGGTCTTTTGATTAGAATGGGATATTAATTCTGGACAGAAGGGCGTAGCCGCCGAATCGTTTATAGCCCATTAAGAACGGCGGCCACTGCCCACGGAACGGCGGGAGACCCCCCCCCCCCATGCTCCGTTTAAACCTAAAATCTAATCCGATTTCTAACATCGTTTCACGCTATGCCGATTTTTATCGTTCACCGCGTTAGCTGCCTTAATTCTCTCTACCTTTTCTATATTATAAGAAGAACGGAACGGAACACCGCCGTGCTCTTTACGATTTACGGCCACTAACTTTTCGAGTTTTCGGAAAAGCGCCTTCTCAAATTTTTATTTTATTTTACTATATTTTCTTTCTTATCTCAATTTATCTCAATGAAGTATAAAGTCTAGCTTACTAGGCCTACATAGGGATTTAGTTCGACTTTTCTTTATATTTTTTTTTTTTTGCAACATTTATTGCTAAGAAGCGGCAAAAAAGGTGTGTTATACAATATACAGAAGTCTGTAAATTGGTTACAGGCAACTGGAGCAACAACACTTAAATTTAACAAAATGAACAACATTTTAAATAAAAAAGTGGGAGTTCTAAATTTTTTCGAGATTCTATCAAGTTTTATTAAATTTTAAAGTCAGAAACCAAATTCTGCCGAATTAAAATATTCAAACTAAAACGTAACATACACGATTTGGTGGAATATAGAGAGCTTACAATTGTAAGAGGAGCTGAGTCTCGTGCCATAATTTACGCTGCCATATTGGGGGGTTTAAAGCAGGAATGAAGCTGAGACCACCCAATATGGCTACCAGAACAGCGGTAAAACTTGGGAGGGTGTGACGTACATTATCCCATCTGAAAGCTCTCTATACGGCATTATTCTACAGAACCAATCGAGGAGTAAGAACCAAAGACCAAAATGTCAATTATCAAAATTTACATAAGGACAAAAACTATTCCCAATCTATAAGTTACTCTACAAAAAAAAATGGTTCTAAAGATATTGAGAAGCGACTACTTGTTCATCGGTATCCATAATCTGTCCGGATGTTGGAGCTAAAAGGGAGCGAAAGTTCTCCTCATAGCACTGAGCGGCGAAGGATGTAGTATTTCATGACCGATAACTTTCCCTCTCTAATACTATATATCTTACTCTTTCTTACTCCTAGCGTATACGGTCATTACGCACGCCAAGACGAAATTAATGGGGGGACTGCTTCGAGATTAAGGAACAGGTTTCTCTTTTCTGGATCTATCAGAAACGGATCGTTCTCTTACAGCCCCCTTCCTTCACTCCCCCTCTCTCTCTCTTCCTTTCGAATTGAGAAAAAGGAGTATATCCTCATGCACGACTCTCTAAACCCCTTAGAGTACTTACTACCGCTTTTAGCAACATACATAAACACGACTTAAGACAAATTTTATATAGAACCGGTTAGATGAAGCAACCGGTAAAAGAAAAGATTAAACGTAAAGAAAAAAAAAATAAAAAGTCACTGGAAATGTTCTTAATACGTAAATTAGGTATTTTAATATCCCGCGAACGCCGTTGCGCTTTTGGGAAACTGGACATACAACTACTTCACTCTTTTTAATAGTTGGGATAAAAACTGGGTAATATCTTCTAGATGACCCAAAGAACACACCTGCACATGTCCCCTTTAATTTACGACAGACTTATCAGACAGAAACACTCTGTATTAAGAGGCAAAAACCGTACCAGATAATGTTAAACTTAAAAAAAACATTTATACCACCTGGGTAGGTAAATTAGCCTTAAAGGCAATCCGATACAAAAAATAAAAAAAAAACATTAAAGAATTTTAATTAAGTACCGCCTGGATTATCTACAATAAAATTCCTCCCCTCCAAACCATTTCCTACTCTTTTTAAAAACAAACGCAACCATTAATTAAGGTAAAAATCAAGAAAAGATTACAGCGAAGTGTAGTGTTCGTGTTGATGAATTTTTCGCAGCTTAAAACCTTGAATTAAATTTCTTTTTTACCTAAGCCTATAAGATTATATTAAATTCCTCGAAAGATTCTTGCATCATTCCTTAAAACTGGCCAACTACGTTCTCTCTTTCCTTAGAGAACAAAGGAAGAAAAAATAAATAGAGAAAAGCGTTCGCAGTGCGATGCGAGAGTCTCGCATTTCCGCCAAAATAAGCCTTATTTTGTTTTGATTCTGAGCCGAGAAAAGAAATTTTCTAGGGTTAGCAGAAAATCCCTCGGTTTCGAAAAGGCGAAACTAAGAACAGAGGTAGAAGGAGTGGGGGGTACACGCAGTATGATGTAAGGGCCCCGCGATATAAAGCTTAAATTCTAAGGCCTGCCCGAGGGACCTCTTCTTTGAGACCCCTAATACCCCCCAACAATAACAAGTCTGGGGAATCGATGCTGGAATTAAATTTCAGGGAAGTTTTGGGCCGGCCGAGCGATGAAACAACAACAAGCAAGCACGTACTGCACGAGCTAGAAGAGAGGATAAAAGTCCAAGACATATTCCATATCGTAAATAACAAGTTGCTAGAGACGCCATCCAGGCTATATTCTATTTTTGTTAATCGTACATTAGATTACGCCTTGGCCAAATTGGGAAAGGCTTAGTTGTCCCCCCAAAAAAATAATAATATCATTCGCTTGTCAAATGAAACCGAAACTTTAAGAGGATTTTCATACTGACATTTTGGGGCCCGGCCATTACCAGTCATCCCTCGAGAGAGTACAACTTAACCTACTTTTCATACTTGCCCCCCTTAATTGCGTAAATACATCGTATGTATGCCTGATACACGTGGCAAGGCTTAAGGGAAGAATTTTAAAAGACAGACAAAGCCCTTAAGTTTCGTTAAGCCTTTGCGAAGTGCATGGGAAATTAAACCCAATTTTTTTAGACCATTTTCCATCAGGAATTTTTGAGAAAAATTTCCACTACACACTTCTTTTCTTGCAAAGATCCACAGCACGAAATACTTTCATTATAGTGGTTTTATTTTTTAACCCAGTTTCGGGAGGCAACCTAAAACTAAAACTAAACTAAAAAAAAATACACAAAAACAGGCAGGAAAAATTTCCTAGCATGTTTCTTCATTTGGGAGACAGACACAGCTAGCTAGCAAAGGCCCAACAAGAAAGAAAAAATAAATAAAAATAAAAAGGGAAACTATAACATCCTTGTAATAATAGAACAGTTCGTAAGCTCACGCTTGTTGGCCAGAGAAACTTCCATTATTCATTGCGGGACAGGAAAGCCTGCCATTTTGGTAACTGCTCTGATGGCTTTCCACGATAAAGTATATACTATATAGTATACCACCGACGAATAAAAACTATATACGTACACTAGAGTTACAATTTAGTAAAGAGAAACGAAATAACCGTCGAAAACGACGTCTGTGCTCTTTGTGATAAAGGGGCTACAAACTACTCTAACATCGAAAAGTTGTTCGGTGGAATTGATCCTTGTTCTTTTAGACAGTATAATTTGACCAACTGCAAGGCCTAAAAAACTCCTTCTAACATACCACGAAATGGAAAAAAGATAGACCGTGTGGGTTTCCATGAAAATCAATAACGGATCTAAACAATATAGGTCTTCTAAAATCTAAACATCTAAGTTTAAAAAAGGGTTTGTTATTGGATGGGTCCATTACCGAAACCCTAAGATGATGAAGTCAAAATTAGTTGAGATAATCTGAAACTAGCTAGGTTTAGTTTAAGAAAGGCGTTGGCATTTAGAAAGGACGTGTTTTTTTTTATTTTCTTCCATTTCTACCTCAATTTAAATGTCTGCTAGACTATCCTAACCATGGCCATCTTATCACTGAATCGCGGAAAGCCAACCGAACTTAACTTAAAAAATATAAAAAAAAAAAGAGTAAAAGAAAACCCTTGCCTTTAAGAAATCCATGAAACCACGATCTTAAATCTCATTTTAGAAAGAAAACCTTGCCTTCGAAACCATCTCATTCTTGAATCATTATACGCATAAGAAAAAAGAAAAGAAAGATAGGTGATCCGCCCATTTCTGAGCCGTTTATAGAAGGAATACGTTATCTCTCAGAAGATGGAGGAAAAGAGAAAACTATGACAACTTGACAAGGATTAATTGACGACGATATTCAACAGCGCATGCAAGAACTCTTCTGAGATCTCGCATGCACTCGCCCTGAAGAATGGGAGGGAGGGAGGATTACAGTACGATAGTTTTACCTTTCATTTCTTCGTATCTTATATACATAAATTGCCTTTTTCTTTATCCCCCGATTTACCTAGAACTTTAATAGACCGAATGAGTCATACTTTAAAAGTGGTTTTCTGCATGCAGGTTTTAAAACGCAAAGTTCTAGTAAAAAAAAGGTGAGTAATAACACTTTAAAGGGTGTGGAGCTGGAGTTAATTTATTTTTCAGTAATGTTTTTTTTTTTTTTTTGATAGAAGAATAGCGTCGTGAAAAAAGTCTTTAAAAGGATCGTGACGCTTTACTTAAACTTGTTAAAGAAAAATTTAAAACCTATTACCGCGTAATAATAATGATTTCAGGTTCATGGTGTAACCTAAGCCAACTAACCTAAAACATCCATGGTCCAATTAGTATTTTAATTATAGATTGAAAAAGGAAATTTCATAAAATGCTCAATAAACAACGGATTGACCGATTTTAGAGAGCTTGATATTGCAGATAATTAACTGGAGTACTTACTCACTAAAAACACAAAAGATATCATTTCATCTAATCAATAAATGAATGAAGGTTTTAGTAGATTTTGCTTGGGCATGGGATGACCAGAGAGTAATTCTCTATACATTTGGATGGACGGGGGTGGGGGTATGAATGAGTGAAGATTGGATTTCTTTTCATAAGATCATTCGGGCCTTGGCTCTTATTGGAAATAAGCTGGAATCCGTAAATTGAAACTTCTAATAATAGGATTCGCGCGGAGACAAATCCCGGAGAGTAATCATCGGACGCGCGGCCTGGTTCGCCCAGGGAGAGAAGCTTATATACTGAGGAAGACGCGCAATCTTTAGACGCGAAAGGGTTACGCCATGAGCTAATCCCGCACCGACGTCCCGATGATGGGATAAATGTTTCACTATAGCACACACACTACTGAGACTGAGTGCATGCTAGAGAGACCAAGGCCTAACTACATGGGATAAGAGAGTAGACCATCCTTCCTTCCTTCTTCGGATCGAATTAAGCCCAGCGAGCGTTAAATAATACTGCAGTACACGCCCAGTGAGTAGGGCAAAGGCGATGGAAAAAATAATAATTCGGGATTACTCTAGATATCAATATCAAGAAAAGCTGACGGTTTCAGAAAGAGATAGCCTTATTTTTAGGCTTAAATACGTAAGTAAGATTACGTTCCTCTATCGGCAATCAAGATTAGGCCTACAACGCCCAGGCTTAAGTACTTTTAAACGATTTGATAAGTCTAGTTTCGACATATTCGAAATTTCACGCGGTTTAAGAATTATTAGACGTAATTTATGTGACCAGCGAAAGCAGTAGTAAGGATCATTAATAACACGCAAAAGAACTAGTAACTATCATAGCGGCGGGGAATGGCTTTAAATAGACCAAAACATCTATTGTAAGAAAGCCAACATCAAGGGGCTACGAAATGCGTGTATTTTCTATTAGCCCCTGTAGAAAGGTTTCACCCGCAATACACCAGTGTTGCGAAGTGGAGCCAACTAGCCCACAAATTGAAAATAAAATAGCCAACAATCCTCACAGACATTTCTCTAATAAAGAAATACATTTTACTAGGCTACAACCTCTCAATTTTTTAAAAAAATCGGTCATTCATCAAAATTTTAAAATCGATAGAACCTCTCGCTCAATTTGCCTTTACTCTCTCTCGAAAATCTAAAGCTCCCCAAGGATGGAAGAGAAAAAGTTATATAAGGGGGACTCAAAATGTCATAATCTTTTCCTTTTATAACGAATTTGACGGCTCCAATCGGTTGGCACTTTTCCTTATCAAGCAAGGATCGGAGAGCTGAGGGTTCTAAGAGGGGAAGAAGAGAACTGTCCATTGTATAGTGACGGACTATGTTCGGACCGCGCTTGAAGGCCCCACAACCCCCTCCCAAATTTTGCAATGATGGGCACAGTGATTCCGGGAGAAGGAGAGAGACGGAGAGATTGGGGAGTAAAATCGCCATCCCTTTTATTATTAAAAGCGGGAGAAGAGAAGTTTTTGACTTGATAAGCCTTGTCAATTGTTAATACCTTACAGGGAACTTTCGGAGGTTATTAGAAACATCAGTAAAGATAAAATTTACTGAGGTTATATAAGGTTGGTAAAATGTCTGACAAATTGCGGAAGAGGGAAGGAAAATTCATTCCAAAAAGAAGTTGCGATAAAAACGCTTCATATTGAATAAGAAAATGACAATATGATACAATGCAAGGGATTGAGTTGGGTTTTTACCAAGCAATTTGACTAATACCTGGCAAGGCCTAACTAGGCGTGTATGGGTTCATAAGGTCATCTGATTATCTAACTTATTCTTCTTATTACAAAAACGATATAATGTTCTAAATAAAATCATTAATTTGATACTTGTAGTCTAATAATTAAGAAAGAACCGAGTAAATAATCCCCAAATTTTAAAAATTAACTTAGTAAATTAGGGCATCTTTTTAAAAAACACTCAATTTGGAATTAAAAACCCATTTAAAGTCCGTCCAAACTTTTTAAATCCGCATTCAATCCTTTTCTATATATATATAAATTAAACCTAGAACCGGAAACTAAAAATAGAAAGAAACGAAGTAAAAGAAAAAAAAAACTAGTATATTTTCTAATACCCTTAATCACCAGCTATTCAACAGAGAGAGAATCCGGGTAGGACCCCCAAAAACGAAATAAAAAAATAGATCCGAAAATAAAATAGAGAAAAGCGAAAAAAGGAGTTTCAAGGGCCCTGAACTACACTTTGTCACTACTTTTATATTTGCCGAGGGACCTAGGGTTGGGCCCCCAAGTACCTCAAAAGAAGAAAATAAGTCCAAGGCACGAAAGAAGGACTAGAAGGAGGGGGGTTGCTCATAAAGGTCCTTGCGTGAGACGTGCCTATTTAAAGCTATCCTCAACTATAAAGGGGTTGGATTTTCCAAAAACAGTTAAGGGGGACCAAACAAAACAAGAAAAAGTAGAAGAAGAAGAAGCCTAGGTCCAAGAAATTTTTAGCTTCCAAAGAAGCATTGAGTACCGATTTAATATCTCGTTTCGAGCACTGTCAAGAAAAGAACCAAGGCTTAAAGACGGACTGTGGAGGAGGGGGGGGGGAATGAAAAACTAAGAAAGACAAAATCTTCATCTGAAGAGGCGGCATTAAAGAAGGATTGAGATTTTTGTCTTCTCCAATGTCTCATTGCAATCTTAGTAGTAACTAAAATCCTCATTCCTTTACTTCAAATTGTACTAATTTTCAAGGTTGAAACCATATATATAAACCCCTTTTTGATCTTCTCCAGTATATACTTGTCTAAAAACGAATTCGAGTACAGTGACTTAAGTGACATCGTTTTTTAAATCATTACCATTTTAGAGAGAGAGAGAGAGAGAGAGAGAGAGAAAGAGAGAGAAGAGAAAAGGAAGGGGGGAAAACCCGGGAAACAAACCGAGCCGCCACTGTCTTCTCCCAATATATATTGCCCCCGAGGAAACTAAAGTCTAGTTAAGTTAAACCCGCCGAAAATAATTCAAATGAACCCCCGGCCTGGTCCAACCCAACCGAACTGAGAGTTTATTTTATTCAGAGACGGCCCAATTATTTTAGACTTCTCTAGCTTTAGGCTAAAATTGGAGATACGCTTTAGTACCTTGCTAAAAGTGTCTACTAGACTAGCTCTACCTCGGTTAAGTTCTAACATTTCTCGAAGCTTTAACATCCATCGCTTGGGGATTGAATAAATTTTAGCTTTAAACCTCTGGTGACTTAAAATAAAATTCATTTTGAAGTACATCGCTTAAGATCTGCGAAACGTATCTTAACAAATGAATAAAGATTTTTTGTTTAATTTTAATTTGCAATTGTTTAAATTTCACGGCCTCTAAATTACGAAACTCTGTTACAAAAAAAAATATGTAACTCCACAATTAGGTCCTCTTTAAATTCTTTAGATGTTCATAGGCGAACATCGGCACGCTTATCCACTTAAACTAACAACTCTTCAAGGCTATATAATTTACATAATTTTGTTGATGCCAAGAAAACCAAAAAAACAAATGAAAGAGATTCATTCAAATCTAAGCTTACTTCCTCTTTAAAAATTATCATACGTTAAATATTTAAACGAATTAAATATTATCATATAAAATATCATTCTAGAACTTCTTATAACTCCAAACCCACGTACCGAACGAAAATATGCAAATGATTCATCTTATTTAAAAAAATATAATATTTTAATTCTTGGATTGAATCCAAAGAATGTCAAGCGTGTAAAAAATATCTTCATAAAATCATCTTATCGTGTTTCAAGTATATTGAGACAAACTAGGGGGGGGGAGAGAGAAGAAGAGGCGGGAAAATTTATCACGTGATAGGTAACGCTGTCGTGGTGGTTTGAAACGAATTTGTATAAAATAACGGTCCGGGCGAGCGCGAGCCAAAACCGCTCGCGCCAAGCGGTCTATCATTCTCTATAGATTGGGGCTCGACTCCACCCTAGATTAATATCGAAAGGAAAAGGATGGGGACATAGAGAGAGGAAAAGGGGGATCCTTGGAAGCAGGGTTAAAAGCAGAGACGCTTGCTTGGGTTGGGTATCTTCTCTGTCGCGCTAGAATTCCCGCGCAGTCTGGGGGTTGCGTCGCAGTTACTAAGCGCGTGTATAAGCGTCTATATAGGAATAGAGACTACAGGATTTTAAGCACGGAATAGTGTTTTAAGAAAGATTAACGACTTGAAAATGACAGAAACTAAACTTCCGCGAATAAAATATGCATTAGACGCGCTCGCCTTTCGGAGGAGTTTCGATATCCCTTAAAAGAAAGTATAAGATATGGCGCGTTGCGTTGTTACGAGGGTGCATTTAAAAAAACTGAATATGTGGATCAAGTATATAGTGTTATACATTATGTCATTGCGGATGTACGGTACTCTTATTTAGTATAATTTCGCCTAACGCGTTTCACGCCGTTACCGGATATGGGCCTACTTCTTATCACATCAACCTTAAGAGAAGAGCGACGTTGCTGTTTTTAAAAAAAATATATTTAACATTTTCACGCATTGCTATTACAGCATCTCTTCATTCATTCATTCATTCATTTGAATTGAGGTTGATGGCATCAAGTTTCATTAATGTTTTATCTCTACGACAATTTAGGGCGGCTATGTTCAGATAAAGTGCACGTGCAGTAATATTCTTTTATGGGGCACGTGCTGCCCTTTGACCTTGAAACACCGTGAATGCGCGGACGAGATGCGCGTAGATAGTCAAATTTAGCAAATAAAACATAATATAATAACTTTAAAATGCATTAAAATTACCAAGATCCGTGTCATCAACTTTTTTAAAAAAAACTCGTAATAATTTAAAAATTTCAGACAATGGAAGGAAGGAAAATAATTCGAGCGCGTCAGAAATAATAAATATACGTTTAAAACATAAAAACGTTTAAAATGATTTAATTTAATGAACCTTTAAATTATATAAACACGGACTTCAATTAAATAAAAAGAAAAGAAAGAAAAAAAGATGGGAATAAAAACAATATCCAACACCTTTTTTCATTTCATTTCTTTTCTTAATATTAACCCCAATGTACTTATTTCAAAGTCATTAACGGCATTAAGAAAACTTATATCTTTGACCTAAATAGCTATACGGACGGAGTTCGTGTTAGGCAATAATATTATTCGCCTCTTACAACATTACATTACTCGGGATGCATGCATTCCTAAAGTCATAAGGAATGGAATGGAATATAAGGCCGCGGTTTACGTATACATACATATATATATCTCGGAGTGTATTTAAACGTTTAGTAGGGTCTATAAAACAGGAATACGTAATAAAACCTTCTCGCTCCCAAAACACGGGATTCCTCGAAGGATATTATTATTTAAATGGGTTAAACGCGTTTGACAGTAAAAGCGCCAACTATATTCTAAACAATGCCAAGTGCTATATAAAGTATTACGCAATTATTCCTGGATTTTGATGGTATAGGTTTAGCTTTGAATCGCGCAAAGTTCATTATCATAAACTATTTAAGATTCTTGTAGGGATAAACGTTTAGAAAATTTAAACCTCACGCCAAAGACAAGACTCAATCTTAAATTCTTGGCTTAGTTGCGCGGCCATGTTCTTTGATGCATATACACGGCGTTAATTAATCGTTTTGACGAACTTTCGCCTTCCCCAAAGCCTTTGCGAAAGCATCGCACTAGCTAAGACGAATCTTTGAATAAATATCTTAAGGATGACTGCCAAATTCTTGACTCACTCGTTTTAAAATACCGCGATCATTTTTAATTTAAGCGATATTTGCCAATTCGTGCCACAAATAAAATTTTCAAAGTCACGTCAAACTAATTTGGCAAGGTCCCCTCGATAGATTTAATAAATCTAACCCCATTTTCCATTCTACCACGTGAAATATAGGTGTTTATACAGTTTTAACATAAATAAACAAATTTAGGTGTACGTTGTACACGTAAATTTCTCCCGAAAGTCAACAAAATTAACCATCACACAAATCAGTCTAACTGTACACACACAAATTTACACACACCGTAGTAATTCCTTCATACGTAAGGAAATAACGATTTTATACTAGAGTTGACTCAGCTATACGACCAAGTCATTAATATGTAAATTCCCAATAAACTTACGAGGGCAAATAATCGCTATTTCCATATATATAAGAATGAAGAATAGTTTTCAGAAATCTTACTTTGTTGGTCGAGACGAATTTTGGGTCGAATTTCATCCTGCCACGTTCCGAAGGTTGCTCTGGCGAAAGCGGCGAAGACCATAAGACATAGTAGCCAAGATAGTGACGAGGATGGCGTTCTTCGAAGACCGTGGGACATTGACGGGGAAGAAGAGCGGTGCTGGTGCGATGAGGACGATTCCGGGTTACTCGTTAAGGTCGCGCCCTCAGCGGTGCGGACGTTGTCGTTTACGGAAGGACCAAACGTGGTCGGCTTCCTACCAATCGCCATTGGATAAAAAATAGGGGAGAGAAACTCTCTCTTTCGAAAGAGTTACGGTTACGTGACGGAACTTCCTCAGCTGTGGAGGAATGGGTGTGCGAAAAAGTGTGGCGCACGCCTTCGCGCGAAGAGAAGGCAGTGAAGAAAATAAAGGATTCCGATTCACCGAGGTGACGTCATCGTTACTATAAATAGAATAGAAAATAAGATACGGTTAGTCATCAAACTTTTGATAAGCCAACCCTTGACATTTAAGCCTATTACGAATATCATACTAAAATAAATTAGCAATATGTTGAATATATAAAATTCTTTGAAGGACAGATAAATTCACCAAACTTATTCCGCATTACTAAGAGCCTTACATAAAACACTAACACACAGTAAAAGAGACAGTGAAGGGGGCGGGCAAGTCCGGTAAGTCGTAATTCTCAGGCGATATACGATTGGAACAGGCCAGAGACATCGCATCAGCTGGAGTAGTTGTAGAAAAGTACAGAGAACTAATGGTAAAGTTTGGAAATAAAGAGAACACAGGTACGGGTCTAAGTCTTTTAAGGGAGAGAGAGAGAGAGAAATACCTAATATATGCCCCACGTGCTGTCGCCTAAATTTATCGCTGTTTCTAGGAAGTTCGTTGGAAGGACAATTAGTACTAAAAGAGGTATAGGCACTTAACTCTATACCAACGAAAAGTTTCTAAAACTAAAACCTAAAACGAGGTAACCAACGAAACGTTTTCCAAGGTGGGGTTCGCGCTGGGTATTTTCCAAAAGGGGGAATCACGTAGTTGGATACACAGTGTGGTTTCCTGGACTAAGTGGGTTAGTATATACTTATAAATCGGTGCGGAATTCGACGATCGACCACGTCAAGAAAAGGGAAGTACGATATATTGATTTCTCTATCAAGGTATAGCGGAAGAAGCGCGAAACTATACAGTCTCAGAGTTTGCATCAATTCCAGTAAACATTTTTGTTTTCCTCGAGTTGCCTAAAAGAGGCCGACGAAGTATAAGATTGTCCCCCTCCCCCCTAAGTCTTTACTCTTTACCTTTCCACCCCCGTTTCAGGAGAAGGAGGAAAAAGACTACGAGATTGATAGTTTAGCGGTAGCGCTCGTCGTCGCAGCTTCTGAAAGCGAAAACAGAGCAGCGAGCGACCATTTGTCAAACGAAGGGAGGTAAAGGGATGGAGGAGAGAAGAGAATTTTCAACGGTAAAGGATGCGGCAGGAAGGAAAGATGCCAGGAAGAAGGAAAACGGAGAAGAGAGAAAGAGAAAAGGAGAATAAAGCGGTGGTGAACAGGAGGTACGGATGAAGGAGAAAGAAGCACCCCCCTTTCTCTTCTCTACATCCCCCCCCCCGCCAACTGACTCAAACAAGTTGATCAAAACTAATAGTTTCAAGCCTGCTCTCTCGCTCTCTCTCTTCTCCTTTCATAGCTCGAGGGGCTACTTTAAAACTTAGTGGAATTAAGTCTCAAGGAAAAGTGGGTGTATTTCCCGCACGGAAATGAATTTAAACCTTTCCGGAAAAGGAAGTGAAAGTTCCCTAAAGTATAGAGGGAAGGGTTGTTGGCTTATCTTGATAATAAGTAACGTTACGCAACATTGTATTTACACTCTTCTCCGCTTCGCCCTTGGAATAAGACAAGTTTACATTCCAACAGTTACGATCTTCCTTAAAATTTATTCAAATTCTTAAGTCGTATTTAAAAAACTCTTCCGGTAGGACATAACTAAATATTCCTTGACATTTTTGTTTAAAAAAAAATAGGCTTTCTGTCTTAGCGTTTTGTAACCAACATTCTCCTACATCTAAACAATAATACTGAAGGAAACATACACTGCACACAAGGACGATACTGATATCTCTAGAGACGGCGGGGTACGTTGATCTATAGGAAAATCCGTCTTGAAAAACGACCAGTACAGGGACAAGGGAGAGGGAGAGAGAGGAAAAAAGGTTCATCCATGCAGGAAGAGAAAGTGGAGCCCAAACTATGGACTTAACCACTGACGCGCACGCCATCATCCAAGTGATGCAAACGGGGAGAAATCAGAAACCAGATTTATTCCTATCGCAACCACACACTACCACTCCACTTTCCCCATGATACACAGTCCTGTTTTGGGGAAACGAAGAAGGGTCTCTAAGATGTAAGAATTTCCATACAGAGAGTGCGTGGCATGAGTGAGGGCACTATGGGGTCCAAAAAATAAGATGCGTGATAGCTTTGAAATAAGATGTCGCTACCAAGGAAGATACCATTGTATCTCCATCATACTGAGATAACACAATAACCTATTGGACAAAGTTAAGACACTGACTAAATTACGAACTGGATCATACCAACCAAGTCATAAGGGTGATTAATTAATGCAGCATCTTCATTATCTCGATTACAAGAAATTAAATTAACAGAGACTCAGTCAAAAACCGTCAAGTTTCTACCTCATCAACAAATCATAGTGAAGTCAAATGATTTCGGGATTAAACCAAAGGTTGAAAAGGTTAACGATTCGAAATCAACAAGAGACGACCTCTAGTTGACCGACACTTTAGAAAAACAGCACGAGGCCGCCATAGATACGTAAGGTTAAAGGGGGGGTGGATCCATAGCTGTCCAGTGAGGCGCGGACAAAGAAATACTTTTACATAACAAAAGATCGCTTGGGCAAAAATATAAAAGAGGGGCGTAAGGGGAGGAAACATAACCATCAAGGGAGCCTGGAAAGATTTCCTCAGCCATGAACATTTTTTACTCAACGAGTAATGGTTTCCAGAACGCGCCAAAAATGGGGGATATATATATCTAAGAAGAAAAGAAAAAGGGGCAAGAAGATGAAGAAAAAAAATCTTTTGCTTTGGATTTCTCCCTTAGAGATCATTTTGAGAAGTGATTGGATGTCAGCTCCGAATGCACCGACGCTAACTTTACTTTCTTTACCACTTTTTTTTCCAGCTTCGTTGGCCATGAAGACGAAAGAGAAGGGACTATACAGAAGAGAACGATTGAAGACGAAGAAAAAGAAGAGAGCCCAATCGTCTTACGATACTAGGCCAGTTCCGACTATACCGGGTGGAATCGCTTCGGAATCTTATGGAACCCTTCCATCTTAGAAATCAAGAGTTGTGGCCCCACCAGACACAGTCCGCCACTAGGGAGGGACCCATCGTCATTCCTGTGAGCTATCTCCAACTCGGATGGCCCTTCATACACAACACTACTATAGTCTCAGGGTGCGGAAATGTGGAATTGCTTAGAACAAAAATCTCTTCGTCAAGAGACTCAAGAAGGCATCAGATTTTTCATTGCAGTTATTAAAGATATATTGTATGTTGTAAGCATTGGTTTCCATAGAAGCCTTGTGGCGATGGTGATCTCACGAATTTTAAATCGTTAAAATTACGATAGCCTCATCATACTTTCCTCCTTCATTTCTGCAGTTCTAAAACTATAGAGAGAGAGAGGTTCCCCTTCAATGTTTGTCCAGCAAATTCGATTTAAGTTTGCGCGCGCATCAAAATGAAATACAACGTTACAAAGTACAAAATACGTTGCGTAAACCGATACATCTCACGCGAGGACCGGACATGTCTCGGAGCCGTTATCTTTATCGAGCAAATTTTTAGAAGTAAATATAAACTCCGTCGTATATAAGAGGGGGAGGGGTTCATTGGCGACGAGAGAAACTTAAAAACCTTGGAAGAAAGAGCGAGACGAATAGAACCCGGTGGAAAACAACATTAAATTCTATCTTCCCTTTGGGGAATTTGGCCCGAGAAAAGATAGTATGGAGGAGGGGACGAAAAGACATTTTGGGATATGAGCTAAAGGAAGACGGGCTATAAACCATAGTTCGCTTCGGAGATAATATAGAAGGGAATTCTCCAGTTTCCGAGGATAAGACCCGTCCGTAAGCACTCCCCGCAGGCTTTCAGAATTCCTGAAATGTTTTGGGGGACGTTCTCGCGCCAAAATATTCGAGACGCCCCAATTCTCCACCTCCCCCTACTTTACCCCAAAAAACAACAAAAGCGGACACTAGCGTATCTAGAGTAGGGTGCACGAGCGCACTTCATGGGGTCTTGTTTATAAGCGACCGCTGTTAGCGCCGTGGTATTGTGCAATTTAGAGTTATCATCAGTAAACGTAATAACCAATCTTGTAGGCGCTTACATCCGCCGCTAAACTATGGGGATCATTCGAAACCTAATGCATTCTCTGTCTCCTCTTCCGCCACAATTGCAGAGTCAAATTGTTACAATTTAGACAAGCGTATAAATGGAAGCGGTTTACGGGATGCGGCTAAGATCATTGATTGAATTATTACGAAGCTTTCAAATTCCCGATTCCCATATGGCCATTATAATCAAAATCAACATAAAGAAAAATGAAAGAGTTTTACTTTCGTCTAAGGCCTAACTTGTAACAGTAAAAACAGTAATCAAAACTGACCGAAACTAACAACATTTTCGGGGAAATTTATATAAATAACGGTTCCTTGACACGCGGCATAAAGAAAACCTGGCAAAGTTCTCGTCTAACAAAACTGGAAATATTTATCAAAGTTGCTTTTTGAAGCTGAAAGCTGATTCTTTCAGTAAAAGCAGAACGATAAATGGGTTGAAACAAAAAATAAAGCAAAAAGGAAGAAGGGAGTGGAAGGCGTTAACTGTATAAAAGCGCAGCGTTTGGACTCGCCAAAGACGAAAGACCTACTAGAGCGTTGAAAGCGTCTTAGATCCGAGAGTAGATGGGTCCCAGGTTGCCAAAGTGAGCTCGTGGTCTTTCTCGAGATCACAAAGCGGGCGCGAGGGCTGAGCTTTGACGCAGTCCAGACCAATACAGACACCCAAAACCTTGGCGAAAAGTTTTAAGCTCTTACAAAAATAACACGGTATCTTCGATCTTCACTGCTGTGTACTTATATCTTCGACTGTTTTCTTGGACCAAAGGGAATTGTTAGATCTTTCCGTACTATTTTTTTTCTTCTTCTTGTTCGTTGAGGGGATTGAGAAAAGAGATTGCACGCGACTATGTAATGGGAGTCACCGGCTATGGTACCAGGTGGGCCCCGGCTTAAGTTCGAACGGAAGAATGTAATGCGCAACATACTGATATAGTAACAAACAAGAAAAACCTAAGAAGAATCCTCTACGAGAGATTGAAGTAATCGTCCAGTCTAGACACTGCAGTGTGAAGAAGAAGAAAAAATAGACCACTTCGGTATATTAGTATAGTTATACTAACTTATTTGCGATGGAAATAATGAGATGACTTCGGGGGTCCGGATTAATATTAGGTATAATCTTATCGGTTCGCAAAAATAGGTCAGACTAATAAGAAGAGTTCAATCTTGGAATAGAAAATTTAAATTAGAAAATATATTGACGCTAAAGCCTTGGTTAAAAGTTTGTGAATAAACAAAAATGCGCGAACTAAACTAAACGTCGTCAAAGGAGCTTTGGCGTTATTTCAAAAGTTATCCGGGGTGATGCGCATAGCTATAGTCCTAAGCTTTTCCCGATCAAAATTTGCATGATAAGGCTATAGCTTTCAATGAGATTGCCCCACGCATGCCCCCATAATATCACCTTAAACATTTCTTTCCGTTTTAAGTAATTGCTCGCCTCGGACAAAAAAGGTGTAGGGAGAGAGAGGGAGGCAGGGGGTGCTAATTACGAAGATTGCTGCTTAAAAACAACGTGCCACACGGTAGAATATTACTGGGCTGTAGGCCTAGAGCGGCGCTTACGCTACTTCTTATCCTTGGAAGGAAAAAAAGAGAGGCAAAAAAAATTCCAAGGAGAATGTTGAAAAGATCCAATTTTTTATCGAAGGATTTCCAGGCAGTCGCCACCGAGTCTCTAGGGGTAAGAATGCAAATCGGAAACCAGTATATCGTGTGTGCCAGGCATTCTAAAGATGCAGCGAGTAGGAAGCTTACGATACCAATCATTATAACTTATCTAAAATACAATGTAAAAACGAGAAGTACCGCAGTTGAAGTAACACTACTACATTTAAGTCTACGCTAATCTTGCTAAGAAAATCGGTTCCTATTTCTTACAAAGATGAATTAAAGCCTTTAAGTTTCACATTAATAATTAACGCCAACAGATTAACATTATAAACTTCTAAAAACAAAACGAGAGTAAAAATAAAGAATTTTAAAATGTTTTAGCAACATTTGTTCTTAATTTTATAAAGTTCACTTCACAATAAGGCGCTTCTAATACAAATTAAACGCAATTCCATCGTTATCCACACTGAACCTCCAATCTGGTATGAACTATAAATCGCTATATACAGTCTCCCACTTTTTCCATACCCACAACTCGCACCCAACCAACCGTCCCTGGCTTAAACTTTCCTTCTTCCCATCCTCAATATCGAAGACGATGGCGTAGAAAAATTCTGGATGAAGAGAAAGAGAGAGAAGAGAGAGAGAGCGGATTTGGGAGCCTCTTGAAGGAAGAGGGGAAAACGGAGAAAAGACGCCGCCGCCTCAGCTCGGTTTGGGATGGTATGGGATGGGAGATTTCCAAACGAGAGAAAGAAAAAAATATATTTCTATAATATTTTTACTTATGCACGATCAGTGAGGTTATAGTCTCAGAAACGATTGAAGAAAAAATGCTTAGAACTTTCTTCCCTTTTAGGCCTTGGCAAAAATAAACTTACTTAATTCTTAAAAACGTTATAAAATATCCAATAAAAACAGTACAGTTTTCTCAAAATAATAATAAAAATAAACAAAAAAACCCTCGCAAAAGGCAAGCACGTTATTTCCGTAAACATGTTTTGAAATTGAACAAATCGATGAAATATAATATCCGAATCAATAAAATTAGACTTTGTTTAAAACTAGCCATCCATTGATATTAGAGAAAAGCTTCCAAACAGAGAATGGAGTATATACTGTATACAAAAGGAGACAATCAGATAATCGGATACGACTCATATTTTGAATTGAATAGAAGTCAATTACGACGAATTTCCTTAGCCTATTTTGAAATAAACACCAGATATACTTCCTGAACGATATATTTCATAGGATATTCGAGTATAAACCGGAAATAGAAGACATTTCGGGCGTTTCCGAGTCGAAAAAATTCTTATTTTTGGAATGAATTTTGGAATCCTCATATACGTTGTATCAGAATATATCTTATTTTTCTTTTTTCTTTGAATAAGGGTAAAATGAAGAACTTCAAAACACTATAGAATCCTCTTTTGAGTTGGAAGGAAAAGGAGGCAACAATTCACGAAGGACCTTTTTCTCAACACCCGGAAATTGTTTTCTTTGAAGAAAGAAGCAAGAAAGAAAAAAAATGTGATAAAATCCTGAAAAACAATGAAGAAGGTCCATAACTTTGTTTTCAGCGCCCCAAAAGTGAAGTGGAGAAGAAAAAAAAAGGAGCTAGAAACGGTTTTCGATTTATGAAGCCTCGGGCACTTCGTCTCCCTATATACCTTTTAGGTAAACACTGCAGTAACGAAGTAGAAAACCCCCTAGATATAACCCCCGTTCAAGCTAAATCATTCATTGAGTGCCAAGCTTCATCGGGGTAATATGCTTCCTCATAGTTTTCCTCACACATATCATTACTTAAAATACGTTGAACGAACGCCACGGTATCCCACGTTAACCTTTCAACACTCGGGGTAACTACAGCGTATGAATACGTAAGGCCACCTTCCATAGAAAAGTAAACAGTACTGGACAAGTAAAAGTGAACTTTTCCTTAGATTGGGTGAGCTTTACGGCAAAGTGCCTTCCTTAAGGCGTACTATAACCTCTTTCAAAGCCTGCTAGAGTGTATAGGAAGTTGATCGTTATTTTTCAGCTAGAAAAGAAGAAAAAGAGGGAGGAGTCGACGCTATGTGGCTAGCGAAGGAAGGAGATGAAAATGGAGGATGGTGGTGAAGCTAGGGGATAAAAAAAAAGCTATTCTATTTTTTTGCTAGCGCATTATCTTGGTGAAAAAAGGCTACGAGACACCTCGACGCCCTGGCGTATTCCCTGCAAAGCTTCTAGCTAGGGGTATGATTTCAAACTGACACTGCAGCACCGTGCATAACTGGGAAAACCGTCCTCGGAATGAAGAAGGAAAAAAATAGACATGGGCGCGAGTAAAAGATTGTTTGGGTGCCACCAAATCCATCACCTCGGGGTTTTAGAGAAGGCAGAAATTGAGCAGACTCAAACTATAGATCCTCCAAGGAAACCATCAGCCCCTCCCTTTCCTTTCCTTTACGGACTATTTCTTTTTTCACCCAATGTAGGATTGAGTCGGGTATACACGTGATAATGTCGAGCTTTGATATAATTTTGAGGATACCAAGGCTTAAGGGCATGAATTAATTCAATACCAATACGAACTATATATAGATAGAGAAACATTCATAAGCTCTAAGTAGAGTTTGAAGCACAGCGTTTCTTAAGGTGCAACTATACTAAATGTTCATCAATACAACTTGATTTCACCCAGTTTAACTTGTTATAGCACACTTCAACGCTTTACAAACTAAAATCAAGAGGTTTATAAAGATGAAGTTAACAATTTCGGAAAGGCTTCAACTCATAAGGGTCCACTCACTTTCTATCAAGAAAATTATGAATTCCATACACACCCAACTACTAAAAAAAGAAAAAAAACCCTCCATGGATATAAACGGACAGTGATGCTTGAAAAATCAATACGTCATATCTCTGTGGTGTGTTGCCTATACGTATTTACGCCAGTCGCCATCATAGCTGTGGTGTTGGGTCCTTGCCTAAGCTTTAGCCTCTCTTCCAAAACCAAGCCTAAAAAAGCAGAGAAGAGAGCGAGGCAGCAAGAGGGTATTTGGGGTTGAGGAGAGAGAAAGAGAAGAGTGTGGAAGATGGTCGAGAAGCAGCGATGCAGCAGCATCCCAATAAAATTCCCTCGGAGCGTGGGAGATAAGCGGATCAAATTTCAAATATTTTGGTTTTCCAACTTTTGACTTCCCCGCGGATACGTCATTTCTCTTTGTTTTTATCGGGTCCTCTAGTTCTTTCTTTTTTCTTTCTTTTGGCAAAGGGTATTCGCCACTCTCCACCGCATGCACCAGCCAGGACTATTTCTCCCCCATCTTTTAATCCTATTATCCGAGACAGTTGCCGTCACTTCTGCCTCTTTCTCCTCCTAACTCCTTTGCGCAGCCTTCTTTTTCCCCTATCTCAATGTTATCCCGTGTCTCGTACGTGCAAAGATCTGGCCTATTTATACAGGATTCCCCTTGTTTTTCAACTCCTTTTTCTCTGGAGAGAACAGAGAGGCCACGATATTCATTCGGTTAGGTCTTGTTTGCCTCCCGAATATGATCCTTTAGTATTAGACAGTGTTCTTGTATATAAGAAAGATCTAATTCGTACTTGGGAAGACAGTTTGGACGCGTTGGAAATATCGCTAAAGGCGGTTGGTTGGTTGGTGGGAAGGGTTCTACTTTAGGCTTACACGTTTTGAATAAGTAGCTTCCATACGAGATAAAAACCCAAGGGTTTTGTTTGTATAAAAGGGAATGCTACGGAATACCAAATGAAAGGTGTGTATGAACTTATTCGTTATTTGCTGTAAATTTATTCAGTCATGGCTAAATTGGGTTGGACACGAGGCTTAGTCTTAAAGCTTTAGAACCTAACAAAGTTTAAATATCACTTTGAAGTTAAACCTTTCAGCAAATAACGCCACAAAGTCTAAGGTAAGGACACGTGACCTTTAGCGCTAAACTTTATATTTGCATGAGCGCCGGAAAAAAAGGTAACCAAGAAAAAAAGTCCCCTTAATGATACAAAAGGTGTTTAATGATTGTATTTGTCCAATAACACCTTAAGGGCGCGCTGGAAATAATTACCTTACCACTCCCAACAAAACTATATCACTATCCGCTCTAACCCAAGACCAAAAGCGACTTAGAATAGGGGAGGAGGGCAGGTAAGCCAAGAAAAAGAGTAAAAATGCAGGGTTATAGCTGCGGGCCACGCCTGCATTAAATCGATTTACTTGTGGCCAGGTAAAAAAAAGGGCTAAAAATATGACGGCGCAAAACCATTTCTAGGGGACCCTTGTACACACACACAGAACCATCTACGAGAATCTGGCTTGGCTTTTCCCATGCACGTGCATAAAAGGGTGGAGGAGGTTTACATATAGAACCTAGGAGGGCTAGAAGAGAGGAGAGGAAGGAGACTTAGCTCCTTTAACATAATTAGTATATGGGCGCTAGATGAGTCTCTCTCTTCGAAGACTGCTTGCTAGCTGTGCATCCATTTAATTATCATTCTCATTCAATCTCGGGGACGGACGGCTTCGCTTAATTCTAGGCAGCTCGCTAATTATTCGCTTCAAGCCCGGATAAAATCAGAGCCCGTACGACGACTATTAAGGAATTCCCACGGTGCAAAAATAATAAAAAAAAACCTGGAAGACCCACCTTCATTCTCTTTCACGGGACAAGTCTTTAAAAAAAAAAGAATTCTCGGCATAGAATGCCCCCTCATTAAAGGCGTTTTTCACGTGTATGTGTGTGTTATTTGATCACGCAATCTAGAGGGAGAGAGAACCTTTCGCTAAATATTTTGGGAAAAGTTCGTCCCATAGTTCTTCCTTCGCGTCTTTAAGTAATTGCCAAAGTGGGAGTTAAGCTAGCGCACGCGCGATAAGATTCAGTCCCTTGGTGGACGTTTTGTAAGTCAACTAGAAGATATTTTAGGGATAATGAGGGGCTATTATGAAAGACTATAACGTCAGCTGTTTTACTTCTTATTTTTAAAGAATGTTTGGCAAAGATTGTCGCGACTCGCGAGTCAAAGCAAAATGGGACCCACCACGTGACGTGTAATCGGCAACAACTAAATCAAATCCCTTTAAAAATGGCAGTCAAAATAGAAGATGAATGTATGTCAAGTGCAATGCGAAACAAAAAAAGGAAACATAACAGCTGTGATTAATACCGCGATAGCAATATTATTTTTTATCAAACAAGCCCTGCTTATCCCCCCCCCTGTTACACATATCAAATCGCAACGTATCATACAGGATGATAATATTGAAACATGCTAGGAAGGCTGCATGGCATTACGTAATCGTTATGCTAGACCGAAACATATTTTGCATAAGTAACGGTTGCTGTTGAGGTTTGGAATCAGAATTTACCAGCAGCGCGTAGTCGTCGTCATCGAGGCGTAACCCAAGGCGTACACACGACGTATTTAACGCGCGCGAGCCAGTTTAAACCCAAAACGGAAATGAAGTGCAGCCAACAGCAACTGCATGGAGCCATGAAACGATTGGGCGCTATAGCAGCAAACGATCCAGGCACGTGCGTGTTAGACCATATATATACAACACCAGAATTTTAAGATTATAGGTTGCACGCGTGCGAAACCGTATATTTATAAATTAGCGGGAAAAAAACTGGCGCGTAAAAACCCCCAACACACAGTCTCCCGATGGTCTACGCATTGGAGGAAAGGGCTCCACTGTGTCTCCTACAGCAGCAGTACGCCAGTTTACTACTGCATGGACGGATGCGGATCAAATATCAAGATTCAACCATCTACCACGCGCGCGCGCGAGGTTGGATGGTTGGTTATAGTTAGGGCCTCGGTAGACAAGGCTTAGATGGGGTACAGTACACCCATCCAGGGAAGGAAGAGAAGCTGGTGTTGTAATCTTTGAAGGAGGGGAGTAGAGGAACTCCGTAATCGAAGCATCGTCGTGGACCCCCGGAAGTTTCCCCTCTTAGTTTCCTCAGTACTATTCGCGTTAACATCGATAAGACGCGTCGTTAGGTTAGGTTAACCCCCAGTGTTCTCCCTTTTCCGCCATCTAAGTCTATTAGCGATTGAGGAGGAGCAGGAGGAGAGAAACAGAGGTGGTGGATGCATGCACGCGCTGATGCTACTTCGGCTCGCCTACGCGGATAACGAGATATGTCTAATCGATATAAACAGGCTATGGATTAACTTAGCCTACTAACTATATATATATCTAAATTTAATATTTTTGAGAGTCCATATGCATCGTCAAAGGACTATACGACGATGGTAATTTGCAAATGTTTGTTATATGATGCGACGGGAAGCTCGTAATTAGAGAATGAGTTCGGATCGTTTGAATACGATATAGTTAAACGTAAATTACCAAAACAGATGCTATATCTAACACGTTAAGTATATATACGCCATTTCCTTACAGCTATGAAGTTTTTATTTAACACTTAAGTGTAAGTACTTAATCCAATAATATAAAATCCCATAAATACTATAATCATTTGCAGAGTCTGCATTCACGCTTCTTCTTGGATAAGTGTGGAATTAAATGGAGCACTTCCCACCTCATTTCTTGAACTTGTGAAATAAGTCATTCAAAAATATTCTTATCTACCTGCCTACACTCTTTATGAAAATAACCCATGTTACCATACCTCGTTAACATATTGAAAAATTATGTAAAAGATAAGTGAAAGGCACGCTTCAATTAGGATAGGTGCCAAATTTGTCACCAACTTTATCTAATATAGGTTTACTTCGTGAGTTTTTCACCACAGCACTCTTTTTAAAAGTTTAAAATAAAGATAAGGAGGATGAGGATGGGGGATGGGAGAGAAATTATTTTGGCACACGATGTAAAAGAGGTTGCTCCATCATCGAGTAATCCGCGCGGCGTGGAACGCCAAGCATATATAAAACAAAAACAAAACTTGTTGTCTGCGTCAGTGCCAAATTCGTCTCGGGATGCCCTATGATAAACGAACATTGCTAGACTTGTCTTTTGGCACGGATAACCGTAAAAAAAAAAGAGAATGAACGATATCTAGCTCGTCTTCGGCTTCCGTTGGCAGACAGTTCATTTCCTAAAGTCGCTTAAAAGTTAACACAAAAACCAAACCAACCAACCAACAATTCCCCAGTACGAAACATTTTTTTCACTTGTCTCACAAACAAGCCGGTAGTTACGGTATAATACCCTTTTTCTACAGTTCTAGGCATAATAATAAGAGAGTATATACGCTACAACAGAAGCAGTCAGAAATCACTTCATTTCATGGTATCATTAAAGTTCAGGATGAGGATGAGCCTTACTAAACAAAGCCTAAAAATAAGCCTTAGCCTACTTTTTAAAATTGTTACAAAAGGATGCCGCTCTTTACCGCAAACCAAGCCGCCCACGCAGGGTATTGTATACAGGGGAGAGAAAGGTTTCCGGCGAAAGCGGGTTGCCGGGAAATAAAAACAAAAGTATACACTGCCACTTCCTGTTATAAGCAAAAACAAAACAAAAAAATAGCTAACTAAAAGAATAACATTTTAGTTCGCGCCCTAACTCCCGACGACAACAGCTCGTATTTTCAATTTAGCGAGTGCGCGAGACTGCTCGTGATGAAAAGATAACAATCGCGCGAGCAGTCTGACGTAACAATGACGCAATCGGGCTATAGGGGAATGCGGAAAAAGTAGGACGTTGTATAAATCGCGATACGCTAGAATACGCGGAATAAATTGGAATTAATGAAAAGGCGGGAAAAGTACTGGAAAGCCCCCCTTCTTTTCCTTCTTTCATTTGTTTTTTAGATACCAGAGGAGTTAATAACACAAGCGTAATTAATTTGGGCGATGCCATCCTGCAATATACTGGTGTGCGTGGGATAGACCCATAGCTGCAGGCCTACAATCTATTTTTAGGGCCAAAAATCATCATACCGTTCGTTTTTAATTTAATTATTTTATTAAATCAATAACTGCCAGTTGCTCAGACTTTTATTAAAATACCGCAATAACGACCCTCAAATGTGCATAACCCGTAACCTGTCAGTAAACTACAATATTTCTTAACCTATGACCTTAGTGGGCTGGGTACCAGTGAGTGCCATAGCGATAGATCTTCCCAAAAAGATCATGCACTTAAATTCAAAACACCATGCACTTAAATTCAAAACACCATGCACTTAAATTCAAAACACCATGCACTTAAATTCAAAACACCATGCACTTAAATTCACTACAATTTTAACATATGGGGGTGTATATCCGTATATAAATGTACATATTCCCAAAACACCTGTATATTTCAAAGTTCGCATTCCTCTTCGCAAAAACCGTGAAGTTTTTCAATCAACCTGTATAATGAACCTTATTCTACAGCCACGGAATCCCCTATTTATGGTAGCGTGAAGTAATAACATCCACCAGCTAGTGCACGTGCGGGTCCCGAATTTAACGGCGTATTCGCAACGAGGGTTGTAAATAGCGAAAAACAAACCACCCAGAACATGTTGATGATACCTGCGCTTATTTACGAGTTTCTAAAACTAGTTTCGCTACCATCTAATTTAAACAAGGTGGTAAAAAGACTAAAACACGCTGTTTCACTTGGACAGAGGAAAAAACATCTTAGAACGCCTATGCAACACCTTAAAGAGCTAAGACTAAAATATATATTTTACGTTAAGCCTTAGTCACTCAATAAAAACTCGCCAAAATTACCAACTATTGTCTTCGGAAAATCGTCCTGCTTCGAAATTAATGTCCATAATGCACTAATTTCAACTTAATTATAACTATTTAAATGATAATTAACCGCGCAACAGTTGGCTAAATTTAATATTTTTGTCATCTTGGTAACACTCTGATTCTCACGAAAGCATACGGTTTAACGAAGATGAAATCTATTTTGCGCCTAAAAACCTAGGAACGCGCGAAATATACGTAACTCGTCCACAGCGACACCTAGGGGTTATGTAAGTCAGCAATATTAGAAAATGAGTGTCGCAATTTAAGGTTTTTTACGAGGCGTAAAAATAATATTCTTGGGGTATCGTTATTTTACGAGTAGAGTCTAAAACGTGTACTCTCCGGGACACTCTTAGAATTCCCAACTAAATAAGGCATGCCTTTAGAAAATTGGGTTCAATCTAACGTTGCGAATGATTATAGAGCTCATCAGTCTAGGTTTTGGAGCGCCACAAGCCACCTATTTTCTGCTTAATGACGTGTCTCGTTGCGGTTGAAACTTTTTAGGAATGAAAAAGGGGGGTCTGGAGTATACTTGGGCGAGTTACCTCAACATCAAACTCATGGTCTGCGGTGATTAATAAAAAGCAACTATACCACGCGGGAAACCTTTCCTTAAGTCGTAAACAACTGGAATGAGTGTAGCATCTGTTTATTCAATTCAATTAAAGGGGGAGAACGTGGACGTACGGTACGGTTGGGTGCAGTCACCAGGGGATGGAGTGTGGGCAAGCTCTCAACACCGAGACGTTGAATTTCCGCCCGTAGATTTATTATTTCAGGGAAGAAACGTTTATTTTCCAAGGTTTTCTTTCTCAAAAGGATTTTCAAGTGTCTTCCCAAAATGAGGGGAGATTCAACCATTTTCTTTATCTTCTTTTTCTGTAGTGTTTTCAAGGCTATGTCTGGATGGTGTTTGTTTTGCCAACGAAAGAACATTAAGCCCTTTATGAATTAGTTCTACCCATGGTAACGTGGCCCTACCCTTCCTTCGAAAGACATCCATGGACGGAGGAAACCCTTTTCTAATTGATTTATTACGTATTGATTAATACTACACATGACTCTTCAATCTCAAGTAGTAAGGGTGTTTGTTACAAGCACCAGCGGCGGCGGGGTATTTTAGAAACAAGAATTGAAAGATTCCTTCAATTAGCAGCAGCCACGACTATTAGTATAATGAATGAAACCTCTTTTTGATATTGTCTCACGAGAACATCAATTAATCAAGCCGAAAACTTCTTTTGTTAAATTGGCCTATTAATATTACGGGAAAATGAGCCTTTTGGTTAATTTAAAACAAGTTCCTTCGCACCCAAAAATCTCGATTCGTCCCAAGAAACATTTAAATTACGCAATGTGCCTTTCATTAAATTCGGAATTTGGACCGTGGACGCGCTAGGCGCGTAGCCGGGGGTCCATTACCGTAGGTTCTAATTAAAAATAATTAAGTCTTCTTTTAGTCCGTGCATGTCCAATTTGGGGTGCGTGTGGAAGGGGGGGGGGCAAAAGGGATGTGTAGACGAAAGGACGAGCTCGAGATTCATCCGGTAAATGGGAGAAAAGTAATTATGATCTTCTAAATTTGGGTTTGTTAGCTACATTTTAATCACGCCCAAAAACGAAGAGTGATCGTTTTGTATCTCATACTTAGGGATGTGTTCCATGAATTAGAATTTATGCAGGCGTATCTGACTCTTTGAATTTCAAACCATTTGTTCAACTGAAAGGATGGGTGTAGAACTGTACAAGTTCATGCAACGCGTACCATTAATATACCTTAAACTTAAGCCTTGGCTAATTCTCCTACACTACATAAATACCGAATGAAGACTGTTTCTTTTTTTCTCCAAAAACTAAGAGTGTGTCCTAATTGGATTTTTTTACGAGATTTTTCTGTCGACAAAGATACTTTTTCCAAGAATATCTCGTACAGTTGAGGAATTTCGTAACGAGGCGCTAAAAGCATCGATGTGACCTTTTTAGGGGGTTTTAAAATCAATCAGCCATTGTCACGCACTCGCGCAAGGATTCATTCCTTTTTATGACTCTTCCCAAAAATTCCCAGAACAGAGAGAAAGAGAAAGCATCTCTATACCTGTACCAATTACAAAAACTTCCCAAGAGTGTGCTAGATATAAACTTCGAAGGACATAAACTGATCCTATACCATCAATCGTCGTTAGCTTTTCACAAAATAATAATGCACGCTGCTAAAAGTAGCTAAGTACTTGGTACTTGCAAAGGCTTAAGCCTCATTGATTTATTGTTCTTCTGATTATTCAGGCAACTTTGTCCAAACTAGCTCTCTGATCCCGTGATTCGCTTAAGGTCAAACAAAACTGCGCAAAACGTTCCCCCTGAACGGATACGATAGTGTATAAACAAATATGGTATTCTATGATTAAACAGTTTTTCCCCCAAACGAAAAAAAATATATGAAAGAAAGAAATAGGTCCACTAGCTCCGTCCAGCACAGGGCACCATACCATTATTACAACTTTGTGCAGTCGGTCGCTATAGCGGCAGGATGCTATCCACGAGAAAAACCGGATATGGCTAGAAAGGAAGGGACATTTGGCGCGTAACGTCGAGGTAACGTCGTTTGCAAGCTAGGTCGCGAGCTACAGATTGGGCGCGTGGGTGGGTGGGTCGATGAGTTAACGAGGAGAGCCCCTTTCCGTTTTCCACCATCCGTGGTGCATTCACGAAGGAATCACGTGAAGGAGGAAGCCAGGGTGACGGGGGTTAGATAGGAGGCCACGCGCCAGAAATTATTCGCACCGTCGTCTTCCCGCCTTTTCCGATGGTGCGGTAGAGAAGGTCGACTTCGCCCTCTGACCAAACAAGGGGACCTTTTGTTTACTCAGCCTGGAGACGGCTCTTTTCGGTCTACACTTTCTGGCAAGTCGAAAAATGATTTTTCATTTCTTCCTTGCGAAGAAAGAGGATGCAATTTCTCCCAGACTGTTTCGCCCCTTAGACACCCGGCTCTTTCCACGACGCACTTGTATTTCGGATCTAGTTATATAGCTATAGGTGGGCGAAAGGACTCGTTCGAGCTATAAGCACCGCCAAGAGTTCAACCGGTGCAATCCGAAACCTACAGAGTACATCACCACCACCTTCTTCTCTTGGGTTCAGAGTTCAAATAAACAGGGTGTTAGATTCAACGGGGATATGGGATCCCAACCAGAAAGTAGAGTTGGTTTGAGTGGAAGATTGTAAGGTTACCATCGACAAATTGAAATGGAAATGTTCAGGTTACGCTGGTATTGAAACGGTTCCACTTTCATCAATTGATGGGTTGTGGCCATGTTTCTTCATTGAGGTAGAAAAGCTATATAAAAGGCGCGTTGAAATTAAGTTTCGCACGACTGCTTTCCTTGACAAGAAAGGATTCCACGAAGAAACCTAGCGACCTTAAAAACTGCAGGTGATATTGCCAGTCTTCTCGCAGCTAATCTAACAAAGAGTTGGTGCTAAAGAGTTCATTGTTCTAAGGTACACCGATACCCGCCTCTTGGGCCTAAAACTCATTAACTCCATCTCTAGACCTTTTTTGTTTCATTTATTATTATCTTTAGTATTGTCCGGAAGTGAGATGTATTCGCATTAAAGATATTTTCGAGTTTTAAAGAGCACTTTTCAGTAGTTACCGAGTTGAATGTCCGGGGTACCCAACTAGTTTCAGTGAGTGGTACTTGTCAAAAACTTTCACATTTCAGTAAGATTCTTTTCAAGTTTTGGAGAATCGAGGAGTACTGGTATACAGTAGGAACGGGCCTTTTTCTACAGAGGCATTGGAGCAGCAAATTCACTCCAAGTAGCTCTAAGAGCTTTTCCAGATATCCACCAGCACGACCGTTGCGAAAGGTGTTTACTCAGCCCTCCTACGCGACGCCGCACCCTTTTACGCTCTCGACTCCTTTTTCCCCAACAGGCTGCGTAGATTGGACATAGGGCAGGAAAGGCACCCCATTCCTCTCTAACATTTCTATCGAGCCAGTTTTTACTCATCCGTACATAAACATTAAAAGAGAGAGAGCTCCGTCAGCATGAGAGGATAGCGCCCTGGTGTGTGTGTCCAGAACGGTGCAGTTTTTAATAAGAATACGATCGTACTCCTTCTCGACCCAACCCCGACGGATGGTCAAACGCAATATCTTTCAACACCAAAAAAAAAGACGAGAGGACATTGCTAAGGATGACCCTTTCTTTTCAACTGTACAGTGTGTTTCTACACTCAATATAAAGTATTTAGATCAGTAATACCACTAAGGTTTAGGATTTCACTCGGTCTTCCATACCATTCGAAGCCTTTTCTTCATAATTGTGTTGTAGGAGATTACCCCACACCCTGTACAGGATTGTCTCTATCCGAAATAAGATGTACGAAGGGTTTTTATATATATAGATAGGGTTCAGGGGGTCAGCGAGCGCGGAATGGGACTTTCGGAAGTACGCGACGCTCCGTCACCTCTTTTATATATCGAATGCCGATTTTGTTCTTTACGGAGGACGATCCCGATGTGATTAATACTCGTCCGTTTACCCTTCTACCAGCAGCGAACGCGCCGCGCGCAATCCTCGACGTGTTGATAAAAGACCAGAGCGACAAAAAAGGGGAAGTTATCGCTTCCGCCCAGTCTCATATACGCCAAGGAAGCGCGAGAAGAAGCAGCGCGGCAAGAGGCATTTCTTTTGTTTTATTACAGTATACCACTATAGCGAGTTTCTTCTTCGCTATCTTCCCTATTACACGTCACTAACTGCGATTTCAGTAACCATCCTTTCAAATGATGGAGAGCCAATATGTTCGGGGTGACGTATTCTCTCTATTGGTGATGATAAAAGCGTCCTAAGCGCCGGTAGACCTCTTTCTCGAGAGAAAACGTCAAAAAGACCCATCTTAGCAGATGGTTTGGTCTATTTTGGTTCAAGAATAGGGTCGATCTGATAGATGGTAAGCCTCGCTTGACTTCTTATACGTGAACGGATAAAAATCAGACTTTAAATAAACTTCAGCGCGGCTCGTAACTTGTCAAAAATACCTCTCCAATTAGACTTTTGACAAGCAACGTCCTCGAATTTATTCAAATTAAAACGGGCATTAGATTTGACATTTAGTAAGCGACGGAAACCACCGTTGTCCGTTATACACCCCTTAAAGTAGGTGACGCCAGGCTGTATAGCTCGGGCATTCCGTAATGGCGCCAAACGAGCGCGTGCTAGGGATAGCTTTAGTTTTAAAAATGCTCGTCGTTCCTTCTTTCGACGATGGATGGTAGTGATTAATAACCTAACCGCGACTCTACCCCCCATGTAACCCCAGTCTGTTCTTGGTGCTGCGTAGGATATGTGGAAGCATGCAGGCCGGACCGAAGGCAAAGAGGCCGCGGGGTTAACCCCTTCCCATAGGCTATTAATGACGATTGAGACGGATGACCGTGGTCATTTCGACAGCCGAATAAATATTTATTTGGACGTCTCCTACCCCTATACCCCTAAGTCCTACCAAGGGTAGTAACAAGCTCGCGATGCTCTGGAACGAACTATATCTCTATCTCTCGCAAAGTAATTAAAACCACGCTCGATTTCGGTTCCGAGGAAAACGGTTCCAAATTCAATGGACATTTCCCACAGATATATTCCCCGTGTCTAGCTAGACCTTCCCACAACATGTACCAAGATGCCAGACGTCAATATTTGAAGTAAAACATCATCAGTATCTTCCGCGAGTACGTCCACAATTACATTAGATATGGCATCATAGTCTGCTCACTGGCGGATACAACATATAGAATGTTATGTCCATAAGGTACGTTTAAACCCTTAACATCAACCACTGAACTTCGTTTGTACACCGATACCGACTCTGTAGTCTCAATTTCGTTTCGAACCTTGTATAGTTGCCGCGGCGCGATTCACAAAGTCTCTACCTTTCTCCCTGTTTAGAATTAATCAAACCACGCCAATTAAATTTCCGATTCCCGGTCAAACCTTCTAAATGTCGTTAATAGAATATAAAGTAGGTAGGAAGGGGCTCGGATTCTAAACTCTCTCTACCTCTTGTTTCTGTTAAAAATACATCAAAGTTTGACTCGGGATGGATTAAAAGTAAATAAGCTGAATAGGACGAAGCGAAGTATAGGTAAATTTTCCGAGAAAGCCTTTGATTATAGCGTAGCGATTTAATCCGCTTTAGAGGACTAGGAAATTCAAGAGCCGGGCACCTATGTGGTTTGTATACCGAAGACTTTAGCCTTAACTAATTGACAATTTCGTAGTAGACACCGACCATCGAGACACTTATAAATCACTCCCACCAGGATTAAATCGAGACGAGGTAATCAAATGAAACCCGCTTCATAAATCTATTTATAAATGAAGTAGTCACCTATGCCTACAGTCCAAGATACAGAGATACTTATATAAATTTTATTTCATCCCCAAAAACCAATTGGTTTTCTAAGTCTGTCCCAATATTTTTATTTTAAAAGTTCAATTCTCATTCGATGTTTACGACGCCAATTGGGCGAAAAGGATGGTTTAGTTGCGCGGACCGTTAGGTATTATCAAACCAGACTTCCAGAAACTATACGTTGCAACGGGGACAAACGCGATCAAACCGCATATATACTGTCTTTGTAAACCATAATGAGAGGACCAGCTCAAATACCCTGGAAACCCAAGGCCAATATAAGTCGAGTTAAAATCGCATCAATGTTTAAGGAACCGTTTTCGGATCCAAATATAACTTAACGGTTTGTTTACCAGCCTCAAAATTGTCGAGATATTTACAGCCAGTTGATTTTAGCCCATGCATCAGTTGATAATCGAGCTATAGGGACATACGGAGAAATTAAGTAAGTTTGTAGGCGAAGCTCTTATCCAAATAACACCGCGAGAGAACGTCGGACGCTTCTGTGAATGTTACGGAATATTTGAAACTGGGCTAAGGAAACAATGTGTATAAACCCAATCACGCTTAATTGAGTGAATATTTCTGATCGAAACGTCCTTGTTGTACGTCGTCCATTCGTTTATAGAACTAAATATTGTTCAAAACACAGTGCAACTATAATCCTCCATAACGTTCCATTAGAGACATTCGAAACCACTTTTCCCGAAATTTGAACTTTTAAAAGACATAAATTAGAAATGTTTCGGTAAGGTGACTATTAAATTTATGTTATAGTTGCCACGAATTAGCGAGCGAGAGAGAGTGGCGTATAGCCTTCGACGTAGTTCGTATAGATACATACGTAAACCGGATTTGCGCAAATTAACAAAACTTTATAGTCAAATTTCAAAATAGAAACCTTAACTCCCGGACCTGCATGCTCCGTTTTAAAATCTACAATATATCCATCCAAGGTAAAGAGGCCCAAGGCAAACAAATCGAACCTATTCCCCGTGAAGCCTTCCTTCAAGCGCTATACTACTCGGGTTTAAAATCACCGCGGGCTACTCTTAATTTACAGCGATCCAATTAACAAACCACGAAAATCTTTAATAATTCGCCATCAATTAGAGTCGCTAAGAGGTAATTAGCCGTCTTCCATCTCTTCAAAGAACAGGGCGGGCAGGAATATATAGCGTCTATACTTGACGACACTACCGCGTTAGTATAGCATTAGTATAAGATATAAGTTGAATGCAAAGTCACGTTGTCATTAAATATACAAAATCAGTCAATTAATGTTTCCCTTTGTTTTGAATTCATCAGACCACACCCCTTTCCTTTGTCTAAATATTTAGTCACGTTATCTTAATTATTTTAATGATTAACATTACTAAATCAAATTAAGAAATGAATTTCAACGAATTATACAGGCATAGAAATTCTTAATATTAATAAAACAATATTTTGATTTCAACAGTGAAAACCGTTATTTTAAGGAATTACTTCAACTTCAAAACTACCCTATTTAAATTTAATTAATAGAATTTATCATTCCATCCATTTCAAACTATGTCTAGGCCTAGATACGGTGTGAATAAATAAATAAAACTGAGACGACTGGCTAGCTCCAGGTGTCTTAACTGTACATACGAAACTTCTAAAGCATCTAAGACTAAATTATATAAAGGCATTCCTAACAAGTTTTCTCTAAAGTGAAAAGAATATATAAACAAGCGAAAAGTCTAATAAGCGGCGCTAGACCTAAACAACAAAGATACACAATTCAAGTTTCAAGATCCTAGCAAAATTTAATTTCTCGGTTAAGGCGAGACTTGAGAAAACTCAAAACAAAAGAATCACGAAACAGTTCGTGTTGCACGCGCCCCATTCGCAGCGTGATAAGTAAAAGCTGACGAAAGTGATAAAAGAGAAAAGGTGTATGCATGGGGTATTCATTATCAAAGTTAGTTATAGGCTACACCAACCAACTTTTAACTAGAAATAAATCTTTTAAAATTCCTTTTACATAAATAAATGTTCTCTACGATGTTCTATTCGTTTTGTTTCGAAACCAGCGCGAACTAAACGAGTATAATAATGCCTAGCTATAGATTGTTGTTGGTTTCGAACAAAACAAACTGTACTTAAGGCAACGTAGAAGTAATTAATAATAGAACCACAAGTCTAGGCCTCGTACAACTACACAAGCAACGCTTGCTTCCCTTAACGAATGCCTGTCAGTCTAGCAAAAGTTTTAAATATTAAATGGGAAATTTTTAAAGTGACCCAAATAGCTGTAATTTATTAAAGGTAAAACAGTTGTTGATTAAGTACCATTTTTCGGTTTAAAACTTTAAGTACTTGAAAGCGATTGGATAAATAGTTCGCTACTGAAATTCGTCGAGAAATTATTCTCCTTAAACTATAGGTTTGAAATAAAAGAAATGTTCAAAATTAATTCCATCTAGGTTAGATTTCATACCAAGGATGCAAGTTTTATCAAAGAAAAAATTTCAAACTGAGGTGTAATCTATTCCCAGAAGGCAGAAAAAGTTTCCCAAAAATGAAGAAAAATGAAATTGAGAATTCAAAATATAAGAATGAAAAGAAGGGCTTCTCTCTCCCATTTCGTTGCGATATCGCTCAATTTCTGTATTAAGAAAAGGGTAAAACCTTCCCATAAAACCCGAGAAGAAAGATAGAGAAATAGAAGGAAACCCCTTCCAATAAAATCTTAGAGATTGAATATTTTTCTTGAAAATAGTTGGAGAGGAGGTTGGAATGCGCTGTAATATGAAAAATAAAAAAAATAAAACAAAAACTCCCAAAATATCCGAGATTTTTTCTTTTTTGGAGAAAGATCACTCTTAGGAGAACAAAAAACTTGGCAGGATCTAGACCAAGTTGAGAATAGTATATGGAGGAGAAGAAGAACAAAAAAGTTTTTTCAAATTTGCTATAGAATCGACTCTAACTTTGATTCGAACTCGTTTTTTATAGCAAAATAAAACTAGCTTAGATATCGAGTCTCGAGATATGATATCTCTACCTTCTTTTCTTGAGCTGCTTTTCTCAAAATCCGAGCAATATTTGCGAGAGCATGCACCACACACAAACACACGCCTCTTGTCTGGAAACTAGGCTATTGGGGCACGTCTATACTCTCTATACACCACCACCATCTCTTCCGATAATATAAGTACTAAGTAGGAATGAAAAGGTTCTTGCCAAGGCTTAGGGTGCGGGTTATATAGGATACTGCAGCGGAGTAAGTTTTAAACCCAGGCCACTGGGCTCTCTCGGTTGGTATATAAGTAAAGTTTTTAAAACTCAAGGCCTTCTCTATACTCAGTGGGAACAATACGTCGCAAGGAATCATACACACAGTATATACAATAAATGAAATTCTCTTTTCTCCATGAACATGGCAAGGCTTAACGTGCGTATTCCTTATTTATCAGACAACGAACTGGGTTTAGAGGGTTCTGTAGCTACTTAAGCCTTGCCAGGTGCAGGTGAATTTATACAATTTACGTCAAGAAATATCAGGTAAAAACGTGAAAAATTACTTTTATTTCTGTCCTCCCCTAGAACACGTGACTTTATACTATTCATATGACCAAGTTAATTCCTGTAAATAGAAAAAATAAGTAAATTTTAATAAAAAAATCACGTAATCAATGATTAAAATATTTCCAAAACAATCTTAATTTCAATCATCTAAGCCTAAAATAACGCGTTACAAATCTAATTTTCGTCTGCTAATATCTACGATTTGGACAGACAGACACTGGCAACACCCAATCATCATCAAGTTTTAGATATCACACGTGCTAAAGAAAAAGAAATGGCGATCAACACGCTCTCCGTCTAACCCATAGTCTATTGTACAGATATCAGATATAATTTATATTTTTTTCTTTGTAGAGAAACAAGCTTAATAGCGGTCTAAATACAAACGGCAAACAGTGGAGAAAGATTTTTTTCTTTTCTTTTCTTTAAACGTATTATTATGTTGAGTTGATAATGCCAGACCGGTTAGATCAGGCACGAAATGCATGGCCATTTAATAATAGCCCTAACACAGAAAAAGAAAAATAACTTTGAATGCCGCTCCGTGCTTGCGGGAGAAGAGGTAGGCCTATCAAAGCCAACCCAAATCAATACGAAAAAAATCTCAATTCAGAACCAACTGAACGATACAGAAGTCCCAGTTTTTTCACTGTAACATTATAAAGGGGGTACCAATAAGGGATCCAATAGGATATGGTTGAGAAAAAAAAGGGGAACCGAATTTGTGGGCCGTTTATACTATAAGTAGAGAGAGGGGAACTACAAAATTGGCAACCATGCAACGGGTGACTGGGGATCTGAATTGGGTCTATTGTCAAAGCTGTCAATTGGTAGTTAATGTCGGAACTCCCTCGACAGATTTTCTCACACAATTTCAACGTCATTCTTACGTAATTGTCAGTACAAGTGAGCAGTGTAGGGACCAAGTTGAGGCGGAAGGTTACCTCTATACTCTATCAATTGCTACAAAACGTTGTAACAGAGTATAGGGATGAAATGTTAAACTGGTTTTTATATAGGCAATAAATATAGTTAGGTATTTGTTTGAAAGTTGAGTCATCAAATTTATATATTTACCAGAAGTTAGGCCTATAGCAAAGGCCTAGAATGAACCGAGTTCAAACATAGCAATGGGCACAATGCAAGATGGAATAATAAGCCGTTTGGTTTAATTGCTGAATTTTTTAAACTATCAGGTCTGTTAAGTCATCAAGTCCCATATGAATTTCCTAGCAGGGTTACACCGAAACAAATCATAAATTTTCAAAACTTGAAAAGATGGATTAACCTTGCAAACAAATGTAAAAGGGGCGCGCAAACCCAACAATCATACATACGTCCTCGGCTAACGCGCCCAATTACCCTTCACCAACAACGACTACAGAGAACCCTTATGGAACCCGCCCTAATTAGCCGAATAAATCCAATACAACACACGAAAACCAAAAAGATTTAAACCAGAAACATTTGTGAAGACTAATAATCATACACCTAAGATCTAGTAGTAGTAAGTCAAATATATGCATAAACTGCATGCGTACTAGTTTTGGGGGGTCCCAAAATGAGAAAATGGATTAGACAATTGATTCTTCTCAGCAACTAGAGAGAGGGGGTATTAGGAACGAAAGGTAATGAATAAATATTCAAATTAAAATGATGGCGAGACCCGAAATTAACGTAGCCCGTTGTTAATAACCCCGAAACAATTAATAAAGCGACTGCAAAAGGCTTAAAAGGTAGGACGTCCAACGACAAACGTTCAGTACAACACAACGCCTCTAAATCAATGGCTTCTTCCCTCGAGTATTCGAGCTAGTCTTAATAACAAACGTAGGTAAAGGGTTATAGTGACATCACACACCCGATTCCTTATCGGTATCGAAAACTTCACTCTCGCACTCCGAAACTTAATTGATAAGTAATCGTTATCCCGTCTTGGTGCAAGCCGAAGCCTAAGGAGCTATATAAGCAAATCCCGTCGCCGCCTATAGCAATTGTCAGCGAGAACTTATTGATTAATTAAAGGCTAGCTAGCCCATCAAGCCTCTGGAGCTTCTAAATTAGTCGTCGTTAGGCCTTGGCTCGACTCTTACACATCATCATCTTTGCATTGTTAGACTTATTTGTTTTCCTTTTCCCGCAAGTTACCGAATCGTTCTCAATTCCGTTTGTTAGTTTGAAAGATTTATACAAAATGACTTTCGAATATAAATTTTCCGATACGAATTTTCCGATTGAAATTAAGGCTTAGAAGGTCACGTGATTAAAATTATGGTTTCGTAATCTTTCAACTTGATTAACGGAAAGAAAAGTGGTACATGCATGGAAAATTCGAGAAAATAAATTATTATTTCTATCAGAAACACTTCTAGGCCTAAATGAAATATTTATCACGTCACCCTATTTCTTCAGGTAAAGGTATAATCTTCATTAGTAAATCATTTAATACAAATTGCAAGAAACGATGAGTAAATTCCTCAAAAGAGAAACGCATACCAGAGGCTGCGCGCATCATATCCCGCTGATTTTGGGTATAAATAAACCGTGTTATAAATACGGGGGAAAAGGCCCGTATAATCAGCCTAAGAGGTGCGGTAAAAGTAAAAAAAAAAGAAAAAAAAAGCTGGCAAATCATCTCATATTTGATTAAATACAAGCTATTAGTCGGCCTTGCCGAAACGTTTTGAATTATCATTTCCCTTAAACACTCCGTTTTTTCTTCCACCCATATCATATTTGTATATTAATTCCAGAAACCGATGAGAAACGGCGTGTAGGGGGGGGGGGGCAATAGGAAGGGAGGGAGGATGGTAGCAGATGGCACTAATTAGGGGGATTTCATCTCGTAACGCGATTAGAGAACAATAATGAAATGGAGGAGAAAGCCCGAGCGATGATGATTGGGAGAGTCTGATTACGCCAAGCTGTATTATAATTCCATACCATTCTACGACATGACTTTTCATTAAACACGGCATTACACTCGGCATTTACCTCGCATTGAAACTCGCTGTCAAGTTAAAAGGGTTTTCGGTATAGCGATGGGGATCTCGCGATGTATATAAGAGGAATTCCGCTTATCGGTCATTTGAGCGGAATCAGGCTTGGGCTTCTCCGTTGGACCGGAATTCGATCAGAGTTCCGCTATTAAAAGGGCAAAAAGCGCAGCTCCCGGGGAATGCCAACACACACACAGAACCAACCCGATCCAACAACCCCGAGATGGGGTTCGTATGTACGAGTTAATATTGACGAAGGACCTGCGGTTGAATACAACCCCACATTTCGAAAAATGATAACGAGAAGATTTCTGGGCAAGTATTTTTTCTTCTTCCTTTCCTTCCCTTCCATCATTCAGGAATTCATTTCCATCTTCCTTAACCTTTAATTCCAATCGGAGAAACGAACAACTGTCGTCAAAAGGAGAGAGAATCTCGTTCAAAACCTCGTTTTCGTACTGCATTGAAAAGCAAGAATTCTCTCTTTCATCGTGCCAAGTGTAGTTGGCTTCTCATTCGAACAGAGGTGTACTTACGACTCGCTTTGTTAAACACTTTAAAAGAACTTATTTTCACTTTTTCTTCTTTAATTAAAAATTTTTTATAATTAATTATGGCATCTTGAAAGTAAATTATTTTAATATTTTGAAGTTCCAAGTCTAAAATTTTGTAAATTTCACTTACAAATCACGGTTTTTTGTCAAATTAAAAAAAAAACCAACAAAACCAAAAACGTTGGGATAAAAAAATTGTCTTTCGAAATTTCGAAATCACTGAATTCCAAAATGGACCCATTTAAATAAATTGGCAATTTATAATATTGGGTCGGTTCTTATTTTATTTATTTTTTATACTCGTTCAATGAAGTTTAGACGGCAAAATTAATAAATAATAAGATTGCAACCTTGAAGCTAATATTTCGTCTATACTCCTCGAGAAATTTTGTAATCTGTCGAATTATTCCCTCTTCGTCCAAGAGTAACTTACAACGTAGAGAAAGTTATCGCGCATTAATAAATAACGTTAAAACCTAATGACAGACATTGCAAATTACTTTTGAACATACATACATACACCTTAGTTAAATCCGAACCAAGGCCAGCCAAAACTTATATACTCGTTTCAGAGGCCTATATTAATATTAAACCGGGTTGGCAGTTAGGCCTAGCTTAGAACGCGATTTATTTTTATAATAAAATGAGTATAGGAAAGAGAGAGAGAGAGAGAGAGAGAGAGAGAGGCACACGTCAATATTTTAAAGGGGGCCCTACTGTAACACACGAAGGGGGGGGATAAAAACAGGAGGGGGGTTGCTAAAGGTAATCATGATTTACGAATTAGGAGTGGCAGCGCTAAAGTTCTTTTCATTTTTTTTTTAATCCAAGGTTCGTTGGAAAGAAAAAAAAAATAACAAAATAAGTAATAATAAATTCACTCAGGGTCTCTTAAAAAAGGAAAATATTTCTCGATAGGTTGGTTTCCCAGTAGCTCAAACGGTCTTGGCCACCGTGAGAGACCGTCAGAACGGTTGAACATAAAGATAACACCTTTCTTAAAAAAGCTGGGTCAGGTTTACCTTGAAACGACTTATTATTAAATTAAGTGTCTTGAAAAATTGGCAGAATGCAATTTTTTTTTTACTATTTTAAATTATGAGCAAATGAAGTTACTAATTAACGGGGTTACGGGTAATTGATTAGTTCAGGGTTTGGTAATTAAGTAAATTGTAAAGTTAATTAAAATACATAGCGTCACACTAATTAAATCTCTCCCATAATTGTAAATACAGGGTGTGAGTGAGAGTTAAAAGTAAGGGCCAGGTATAGAATTTTATATGAAATAATAAAAATAATATAAAATAATGATCATTAGAACGACTTTTTAAAAATAAATCCTAAATAAATAAATAAGTCATCAAAAACATCATACACAATTTGCCTCAATAAACCTAACCCCCATCATTCTATCTCCCATGATCCCATCTCCATTTCCATATACATCCATCCACGTGTGTCCCTTCAAACGTTGCTTTTAATAATGATTTTTACAGTCCATCAGGGATTTGCACATCCCTCCTCCAACGGACATATAACAGAGATGCATCTCTTTAAAAGAAGAAGATCAAGAGGAGAACGAGAGAGCGAGAGAATTGAAGAGGAGGATGAACTGAAGGGGGTGTGATTTAGTTTCCAATCACCGGATAGTGGTTGGAGAGTAGAGTGACTAAAGCCCAGTTTGAGCCCATAAATCCAATCAGGGGGGGGATAGGGAAAGAATTTTCCCCCCAGTTCTTCCTGTTCTACCTCTTTCTGTTAGTTTCCAACCAGGTTCTAACACCCTTTGAGTATTAATCTTTCCGATTTCAAAGACGACGGAGAAATACGTCTCTAGACGACAGTATACTGTCCCGGTATATCCAGCCCCAGGGAGTCCCTAATGTAAGCCTTTGCCACGCAGTACTCTTAACGAATAGCATCGGATCTCATTAACAAAATTATATAAAGACCATACAGGAGACAGAGAAAAAAAATATATATACCCTTTTCTGAGCCGAGATGCATGCACCAGAGTAGAGAAAATATTTATATAGCTAACTCTCTTTCAAGTCGAGACAGACGGTGCATAAATTTATTTTGAAATGCTTTAGATTTGAACGAAGGAGGAGAGGGGAAGGGGTAGGCCTTGAATAAACGCGGATCTTATAAACTAAATCGAGTCTAGTAGAAATCTCTCTTTCACCTTCCTTCCATCCCCTTCTCATCCTGAGGCAATAAAACTTAAAAGACAGAAACACTTTTAGGCTTAACACTCCTTGCGTTGAAAATCTACTATAAACAGAATCCACAAATAGAAAACTTGATTTCCAGGCTAACAAAATGGTTTAGAAATTCGAGGTTGTTTAACAATAATCATCGAATTCATCATAAAATGTTGGCATTCCGTGATAACAATCATGATATCTCAGGTGCATCTCGCATATACGTCTATATTCAATTAGGGGAAGCTATTGGCTTCTAATAGCTAATTCACTCTGTGTTTATGACATGGGGGGAAACTGCGAAAAAATCATTAAATTTTCTAAAAATCCGAGACTTCGTTTATAATTAAATAAATAGCAAATATTTAACAACTGGAATTGGGAATTCCACCTGAGCTAATTTTGTCTATTTTATGGAACATAAAATTGTGAAGAATATAATACGTCACGTCACGTGTTTTTAAGATTAACATTGACACCCTATCCGCAGGAATCCCAGAATCTACAGGAGTCGGACGTATCGGGCGATAACACGATTTTGGTGGTCTATAACATTTTTACGAAAATTCGATGAAATCCCAAGAGAGACGAAGAGAGCGAGTGAAGGGTCCCTTCCATTGCATCAAGTTTGTTTCAGGAGCGGTTATAAAAGAAATATTTCATCTTGACTAAATAAGGCGATGGACGCCGCAATCCCCGCCGTATTTAGTAAAGTAACAAAAAAAAAAAAAAAGCTAGAATCTTCCCGTTGTCATTGATCCACTTTAATAGCGCAAACGGTTCGGGTTCGATTCGCTTCAACTACGTCGCTCATGGACGCTAGCTGTGTGAGGGGCCCCCTGATGGCGGGAATACGCCCGTGGCTATCTCTTTCCCTACTGGTTTCGTCCTGGTGGTGGTATTGGTGCAGCAGCGACCGTTTTCTAGCTTATAGCAGAATTCTATCCTGAGAAAGCGAGCGCGAGGCCAAACGCGTGGGGATGATGCAGGCAAGATGCTTCGCGCGCGAAATCGATCGCGCCCTTCCTTTTTTTTCCATTCCGCAGTGAGATAAAGTAAGAGAACGGTGGCAACAATTTGCCTCAAACATACAAGTAAATTAGTAAAACGTCGACAAAAACGAAATTAACGATTTGACAGACGAGAACGTGAGTTTTTCCTCTTGTACGAATGGACCAGTAAACAAAATGGTTCCACCGTCATCATAGCTCATCTCACACAACCTATTGCACTTGGAAATAGAAGCCCAAACGAACTTTATTCCCAGAAGCAAAGCGGTTGAAATAGCTTTTTTTTTTCTTCTTTCGGTTGGGGAGTAAACCTAACCTATTATTACCCCCACGTTTCTTTTGTTTGTACACTAGCAACTGAGGGGATAACGCGATAAGGGTAGACGCCCCTGCTCTAAAAATAGAGGGGAGAGAAAGTATAAAAGGCGCCTTCGAGATTACCAACGCCGCCTCTTCCTAGTCGTCTCAATCTCTACAGACCCGTCGTAGAGACCAAGACCAACTCGAGGAGAGAAGTTTGCCTGGTGGCTGGCTTCCCCCGAATGCAATGCATGGTCCATCTCTTATTTCGCGAAGTCTAATATCGAGAATACGTCCAAAATTACAATCGGCATTGCTCTGAGCTACGTTTCTCGTTTTTCTTTGAGCAGGCTATCTCACAACGATTCCTTCGAGATTTCGGTGGCGCTCTGTGTAAACAGAAGTTATTTTAACGCCATGACGTCCGCCGTAAAATTTCGGGGATTTTTCAGACGCCTTTTCCACGTTCAAACCAGACCCCCCCCATCCCATCACCCCTGGTCCAAGCAATCCCTGGACAGATAGAGGGTGATGCTCTATAGGTTATTTCGTATTATTGGATTGGAAGCTATACGCATTCAATACCCAAGTATAAAAAAGAGAGAAGCCACAATCTCATTCAACGCCCTCCCTCAACCGTCATACGTTTTGTTTCCTATTCTTCTTTTTTACGGTCGCGTAAAAACGGACCGTGCTTCGACATACAAAGTCGCGAGTGATGCCCATTTTTCCAAAGCGAGAGGGAGATAGAAAGAGAGGGGTGTTTTCTTTAAACAATAGGCTGCTTTACGCACGTTTGATATCGAAATTGGTTAAAGGCGCCCACGTACTGCAACGTGAACTTACGTCTTCGCAACTGTCTTAAGAGTGGGTAGATTACGCGTCTAAAGACATCCATCCTCCCCACCCATCTTCAATGAAGCGTGGATAATAACCACCAAGAGATTGAATTTAAATCGGCGATAATTTAAAATTTTGTGAATTGACGACTTAATAATTCAAACCCTATAAGGTCATTGGTACGCTATCAAACGTAGACCGGAGATATCTGTATTAGATTAGAACACCATGCATGTTTACTGAACCATGGTTAAAACGGACTAGACACTATTATAAATTCACTTCCGGAAATTGTTACTATAGTAACGTTACATAAAAGTTATTTGATCTACAATGCTAAGCCTTGTCAGCAAGCAGCGCAACAATGCCCCCTAAGCCTAAGCCCCTGCGTCGAGGGGTCGGACGTTTAGGAAAAAGTGTACGGGATTTCGAAATCCAATTTGATTTCTTCGGATTTCGTTTGATTTCATCGGATTTCGTTTGATTTCATCGGATTTCGTTTGATTTCGTCGGATTTTGTTTGATTTCAGAATTCGATAAAATCCAATGGATTTCATCGAATTTTGAGATTTTTCCCGTGATTTCGTCGGATTTTGCTATTTTTACCGTGTTTTCGACGGATTTTGCGATATTTCCCTTGATTTCTTTGAGTTTTGAGGTTTTTCGAGTGATTCCCTCGGATTTTGAGATTTTCCCCATGATTTCGTGATTTCTTTTGATTTTGGATTTCGTGAATTTTGTAATGTATTTCGTGAATTTTGTAATGGATTTCACGATTTCTTTACTGATTTTGTGATTTCGCTTCTGATTTCGTGATTTCTTTGTTGATTTAGTGATTTTTTTACTGATTTTGTGATTTCTTTACTGATTTTATGATTTCGTTGCTGATTTCGGATTTTTTATTTGATTTCGAAATCAGCCTTGATTTCGGATTTCTTAAATTGGATTTCACGGGTAGCGTACGGGATTTCATGAATGACCGACCCCTCGCCCTGCGTCATCATTGTTCCCTACTTCACGATTTTCGTGACATTGATCGGTGTGCGCGTAACAAATAAAAAAAAACCACCCAGAATGACCGAGGTAAAACAATAAACCCATACATAAATGCGCGAGTCACCTTTGAGGGCCAAACAAAAAAAAAAAGGAAATCCACTTTCATTACGTAACACTAATTAATTAGGAGAAAGAACAAAAACACGTGATACAGGACGCACCTGCTATGGTATTAAAGATAACCAACCGTTTTCTTTTCACCTGTTCATCATAATCCGAGAGAGAGAGCATGCCTCTGAACAAAACACCGGACATGCCTATATAATAAACATAATAGAAACGCGTCGTGTTAACTTAACCAACCGTTGGAAGACTGCCGGTAATTTTTTCTTAGTGCTCCTGTTAGTTCTTTTACCAGTAAAGACTAAAAGATAACCTTCAAACGAGAAGCTTCTTCTTTCGAACGGAAATGAAGAGGTTATAGCCCAATTTCTGGTCTTAATCAGAAGATCGCTCAGACCCTGAGGCGCCCAAAAGAGAGATGTGTACAACGGACGAAGGATGGGAATTGAGAGCTAAGAGAGCTATCGCTATAGCGCTCTTCATCGCGTGCATGCTCCATACAGCATTTAGAAGGACATCCGGTTTTGCTATTTGGACAAAGGACGATGCCACTCATGGTCCAAGGCAGTTAGTTACGTAGTTAAACATCGCGAATTGTGAATGTCAAATGCAGGCAGCTATGGCTTTCAAGCTAAGAGTAGAAGACAGAGATGGGGACTAAAGATAATAACGAATCAGAGGAGAAAGTTGAAGAAAAAATAACAATCTCTTCCAAAACAATACAATCCATTGTTGAATAATTTGAGATAATTTAAATTCATTATTATCAAACTAACTCTGACAGAAACGTGATTACTGCATTCGTCTTACGCGTGATTCAAGCGTGAGCCATCTAATTCACGTCAATTGTAAGCCATCACCTCTTTACCTACCCTTTATACCTAACTAGCTTGCCTGGAAGAAAGGCAACAATTTTAAAACCTTTTTTTAACAGACAATATTCTCATTTTAATTATCTCAAATAAACTAACGTCTCCGTTTATATTATTGCCCTATTTAAAATGAAAATTGTTGAACCATTGGAAGGGGCCCGGTCGTATAGTACAGGTAAGGAAGGAGACAGGTAGGGGATGGGATAGGATGAAGGTAGATGAAACCCCAGACCAACCATATATATAGCAAAAGAGAAAAGATAGTAATAAAACAAGCGGTACCGGCGACCATCTTCGTTGGTCCAGGCTACGAAAAGCGCGAGAAAGAGATAAAACAAATGACCAAACACATTTTCTGGCCGTATTAGGGGCTAGTAAAACGTGACCACGCCACCGGTGGTCAGGAAACGGCCAATTTGAAAGAAACAGTTCCAGCTTAGTGTAGAACTATAGGAGAGTAAAGTTACCTGCCTAATACCGCGTTCAAGGCGAGGCAGGCAGGCAGGGCAAACAGAAGAATGAAGGAAAAGGTGCGATGGAAGGGGTGAAAGCCCACCCTTCAAGAAAATCGAAGGCAATGGGAGCGGAGCAGCGGTCCTCTTTTCTTTTAGCGAGCGAAATATCATCGGGAGAAACTGCAGTCTGTGCATTGCAAGATAGATGAGTTCTCTATTGACGAGGCTCACGCCCCCTTACAACCCAATGGAATCTCATGGGCGCCCCCCCCCCCCATCACCCCTCCGCAACTATCCTTTTGGAAAACCGTTCTCGAATTTCCGTTTACCCATGGCATCGGCAGGCACCCCTTTCGAAAAAGGAAAAAGACAAAATAGACCGGGATTCTATATTTAGGCTTTGGATTTTTAATGGCATTGGGAAGCCTATGTACGATCCGTCAGCGTTACTGTACTCTCGTACCCCACTAACCCATGGAACCTATCTTCTTCTTTCCTATATGGTATATGTGGTCCTTCTTTTCCCTTCTCCGCTACGGAGCAGCTGCGAAAACAAAAGAAAGATCCTATCCCGGGGTTTTACTTCGTCCACGCACCAACCAATCTACGAGCTCCCTTCCTATACATATAAAGCTCATTCGCATCGCGATAAATCGAAGGAAGGGAGAGATATGTCTATTCTTAGGAATATCGATTTATGCGGAGAACATTTAAAGACAGCCTTAAAAAGCATTTGAATACAGAGAGTTTAAGAAACTTACCGACATAAAAAAAAAGTTAGACGTTTTGCGAATGCTTCGTTAAGTAGTTTAAATTTCACAAGAACTTGAATAAGAGTGAAGCCTAAATTGAAAAGAGCGCGTGATTTTTCTCGCGCCAAATTGAAATATCTTACGTCACGAGCGCTACACGTTTTTTTTTAGGTAAATTTCTTAAACTCTGTAATAACTGAATAGAGTAATGGCACCTACTTGCCTTTGACTGTATTAAGCTCTATGGGTAGTTAACACGGAGTGCCACTACTCTATTTAAAAGAAGTAAAGAGGAACTGAAAAATGGTAATTAGAATTGTCAAATTGATTTACATTCACTTAAAAAAGGCGGCTTAATGTCTATAAATGTCTCATTAGATCCGTTACTTCCACGTGTTGTTACTTACCAAAATTATATAGTTAATTAATGACTATATAAAATCCAAACTAAATCCTGACTAAAACTGAAAATGTTGCTTCGCGAATCAATTTAAATACGGAACACACGCCCAGAAACGTGCTGGAGCATCCATTAGTAAGTACATCTACGAGGAAAAATAATCCAAAATACCTGTACATGCCCATACAAGGAATGCACGGGCAGGTATAATTATTTGTGGGCAGGATAAGGTCCCCACACTTCCCTCTCATTTCACCCTAAGGGGTGCTGCTGATGTTTCGGAATCTTTTCAGAAACTCGGGTATTTCCTCGTTGTTCCGCGCTTACACAGAGGACGCAGGGGGGTGCCAAAGACATTCCACGGGACCCCCTTGTGCCCTGACCCTAACAAGCAATGACCCTCACGGAGAGCTGGGATGGGTGGGCGCGAGACGGGAGGGCGGGAGTCTCTTTCCTCTCTTTACATCTGCGGATGACATCCCTTAGACCATCGAGTACTTGGGTAACTTTTCAGCGTTACCAATTTAAAGATCCACGTGAAACTAACAACGTGACCACTGACAAGGCTTAACGGAAATGAATGTATAGGTTAAGGGAGTTCACGGGGGTTATTACGGGTAATGGAAAACTCATACCCATGCAATGTAACAACGCGCCCTATAAAAAGGAAAGGTAGACGAAGTGAGCCAAGTAGAAACAATGTTACAGTTATTATTACCCTATGCCATACGTCTCCATTATTGCGACTGTTGCTCTAATAGACTTCGTACGACTGTTTTCAACCTTTTTCGCTAGAACAAACTGTATCTACGACCCTGTCGGTGAAGGCTCTCTAAACATACAAAGGCTATTATGCCTTCCAAAACTTAATCGTGAATTTCTTATACGAGGTCGATCGACATTGTGTTAATTTTGGTTTAAAAGTTTTCAACTTATTGGAATCAAAAGCCGAGGTTGAATTTCTTTCGGTTGCAATTTCCGCCATGCACTTGTCAACCACCTTCTTGACATTTTTTTGACATCTTAATGTTAAGAGTATATATACAGGGAGCTAATCTTTTCTTGGGAATCATTTTGTTTCATTTTCCTTTCATTTTCAGTTTAGTTTTTTGGGGTAGTCCAGAGAGCAAGCAAGCTAGCAACGAGAAGCACGCACCAGACTGCGTAAATGGCTTTTTCATTTCATCAAAAAGAGGGAGAAAATAGCCGCCCCTCGTACTAGTAAGTATATAAGAAACGGCAATTTAAAAGACTATCCCACTTTCGGTTCAGTGTTAAGACTTAAAAAAAAAAAGTACAATTTTTTTCTATCCAACAAAAATGGCCTCCATTAAAAACATTTTACGCTAGCTGCATTAGGCTTAGGTACTTACAAGTTCTACAAGCTACAACTGCCAAAATAATCTTCTTTCTTTGGAGCGAGTTGTAAAAGGGGCGGGAGGGTAAGGTGGATATGAGGCCTTTGCAAGAAAATAAAAAATGATGATACAATCACGGCAAAGTGGTAAAAATTTGCCCGAGAGATGGCCCTAATTCCCGTTTCTACTAAACGAGGACACGAACTTATTTTGTATTTTTCAAGTATTTTTTTATTTCTTTACTAAATTTAGGCCCACCTTGAGAAAGATTAAATTTGAAACTGACAGAACGATCCTAGTACCTTAAGTAGATTTCGTTATCGTGTCTGTCACAAACTAGTCTTTCTCCAACTCCAACTATTTTATAAATCAAGCATTTGTATATTTTGTAACCTTTGACCCTTCCCTTTTATATACCGGAGAAAAAAATACCCCTGCGCTGAGCAAAATACTAAATAAAAAAAGTGTTTCTCGAAATAATTTAAGAATATCCTAATTAGTACATCCCATTGCATCGAAATCGGAAACGAAGTACCAAATAATTCAACGGGTGAAACTTTGATTATAAACGTGACCAAATTGTTTTTTTCGTGGCAATGATTTTAGGTCCCGTATTATAAAATCGCGTCAAGGAGGAGGTTGGCAGGTATAGGATAGGGTGTACGGTGTAGGACTGACTGTTGGTAAAACTTAGAATACGGAGAAGAGATGAAGCGAAGGAGAGAGAGAGAAAGGGAGAAGAAGAAGGGGGCTCCAAGAAAGAAAAAGGCCAAAGTTGTAATTTTCCTCTTTCACAAGCGCACGCACGTATCGAGGGAGGGCCTCCTTCAACTTATACCCTGGCAACGGAAGCTACCATTTTACGAGTCAGCTTGCTTAATAGCTAAGAATTCGGGGGGAGGAAGGTAGCGCCAGAAAAATCCTGATGGGAAAAGAGCGACACCAGATAGAGCCCTCTAGGGTTTTTGAACCGAAACCTCTCGTACGCGAATCTCGAGTAAAAATATATAAAAGCCTAGTGTTGGGAAAGAAAAAGGCTCATCTCCAATGGCTTCCGACGTCTACAGCAGAGGTCGCCGAGCGGTCTAGCTCTCACTTTTCAGAGAGAGAGAGAGAGAGAGAGAGAGACTCGCAAAAACCAAATAGAAATAAGTACAACTACAACAAGCATGGTCAAGGACGTACTGAAATGAGTAGGATCGTTACAAAACTCCTCCCCTTATCTAACGTCAATATTCCACTAGCGATGATAACGCGGGGCTATACACTCCTTGATCTATATACTCATGAGCGCGTAGACTACATTGAATTATACACACCAGTGATCTCTAATATATGCCTCTACGTACAACGTCTTACGTCATTGAAATAAAACTATTTTAAGCGATTAATTTGTAATTTCGTAATCTCATCCCTGAAAAGGAAGTCAACAAAGAAATAAAGGGATGTCTTAAAATTTATTACGAGTTCCATCCAAACTGATGGGGGATGTTTATTCAAAAATACTCCCCAAACCAAAATGTATCTTCATCTGAAAAGTTGTAGATTGAAATATATCTCCAAAAGGGCCTCTTCATCTCTACGCAAAAGTAAATGTTGATATAAACATTAACGACTTTGTTGAAAACTTCGCCTAAATGGAGTTTTCTCCAGTTAAGAATATCCAAAAAGAGGACTACGCAAAACTAATGGTTTGTGGCGAGACTATAAGCAGCAACTAGACAAGATGGTAAACACCCAGTTACCCTCAAAACCTCTCGAACCTAAATTATTAAGTACGAGTTAGAATTGGATAGAAAATCTTTAATCTTGGCCGAGAACGAAACTAAATCTTTTATTGGTTACCCCACAAAGTCCCGCTTATATAGAGAGAGGAACGAAAATCTTGCGTCACGGAAAAGAGCGGTCAAGCGAAGAGGCTCTTGCGTAACTAACATTTCAAGTCCAAATTAAAATCCCCAGACTTAACGACTGGACCGTTTTATTACCTGGCTGGTAAACAGAAATATTAGTTCTCTCTCAAGAAATTTTCCATCAAACTCCCAAAACTTTTAAACCATTATAAAGGATACGTTCAATTTAAAATCAGACTGGTCTAACCCAAGCTATAAGGTACAAAACGAGACCGAGTAGGTCAATAGTGGCACGCTACTACGAGAGAGGGCGCTTAATGATTAAACTTCAGGCTGTCGTCAGCCAAGGCTTAACAAAGAAAATCATAGAAATCCTAACGTGCTTAGAGCACGATACTAATCAGTATAAACTGCAATTCCTCACTCTTGTACCAGTACACGACTTCCACCCCTCAAAATTAAGCACCGAGACGTTTTCTCTCACCATTATCTTTGTAAAAACAATCACATTTGTTTACAGAGCCGCCGCGATTCCTAACTAATGATAATAAAGTGAACGTCATATTTCGCAGTCAGTATTAAGGGTGGGGAAACCTAAATAAGTTGAGGGGAAAAGAGGTTTAAGGGTCACCCCTCCCTCCCCCCTTTAACCAACCTTAACAGTTCCGTAGCAGAAAAAAGAATAATGATTCAGGGCCATGGTTTTCGTGAGTCAACCAAATTACCAAAGATTTTTGACCATTAAAATGGCGGGAAAACGAAAACGACTCCCTTCCGCGTACTGCAACATACAACACAACTCACGCGCGCCACCCCTGGAGTTTTTAACGCGTAAATTAATTGTCTTCCTTCATAATTTCCAAAGAAGGGTACTCCCGCCTTTACCTTTATAACCCAAGGGCCCCCAGTAGGAAATAACCCCTTCAAAAGGTGCTCTTGGTATGCAACTAGCCACTCTGCGCGTTTCCCCGGCCTCAAGTTAGGTTAGGCGCCAACCATAACGTCGAGGGACCCCTCTTTGCCTTGATACCAAAAAAAAAATCTCGGAAGTTTCAACCTGTCCTTTGCTCTTTTAATAAACGAGGGAACGGGGGGGGACGAAAGGGGTAGTCTTGGAAAATAATTTACCATCGTTGAGTAATATTCATAAATCAGAATTATCGTCATTATCATTAACGTGGGATAAAACGAAATCTAGGACCTATAATAGTCATTTTTGGGGAGAAAATGGATAGTACAATTGCCTTTTATCCATTGGAAAATTCCATTAAAACCCTAGAAAAACAAATAAACGCTGGGAAAATATCCTCTATCTCCAGGGTTGGCAAGTTTTTGCCAGGGGTGGAAAAAAACCGCGGTTTTTACCTGGTAAAAACCGGGTGGCAAAAACTAATTTTTCCGCGGTTTTTACCGCGCGGTTTAAACCAGGTTAAAACCGGTGGCAAAAACCATTTATTCCGCGGTTTTTTCCACTTTTAAGGTTTTTTCCAGTTGCTATGTGAAGTATTTGACTAACTATTCATTAAATATTCGCGAAAAACCTGGCAAATTTGAATACTAAAAATTTAATAGAGTAATAACCACCTCAAATTTAAAAATTAAAAATACTATTGTTATTTTTCTAACATAACAATAACAAAAATCACGAAAATGCACTTAAAACTCGCTAGTTTACCACTTTGTAACTGTAAATAATTTTGTGTATTTTTATAATTATTTTTAAATTTGATGTAAATTTATTTCACTATCTCTTTAAAAAAATTTTGTAACACTATCCCTTTAACTAGTTCAAAAAACCCTACCACAAATTCTCAACCTTTAATCCGAACTACCCCGCCTACTTCTTTCAAAAACATCTCAAACTGTCTCTCTTTCTTTAACCCTTTCTCCCTGCCTATAGCCATTGCATTGATGCTATCCCAGGTAGTGGAAAGTTTTATAAAATGTTCCAAAAGTGTACCTTATTTTTTTTTTGTAACCTGTATGCCCGCTAATCGGCAGAATTCTCTCGGAGCCCAAAGTAAAAGGGCTGCTCACCAAAGAGCACACAAAAAATAAAATACTTGTTGAAATCAAAAAGTTGCCTTATCTTCTAAATTTTTTCAGTCGGTTTAAAAGATAAGATGAAATCAAATCAAATTAAGCTCTCCCAGCTAAAAAATTAAACTAAAAAATTTAATTAATTCCCCTAATCGGAAAAGTTCGGAAAACAAAAGAACAAAATCTACATGGTGCCGTCGAAACGCCGGGATTAAACGAACAAAATTACCTTTGGATTAAAATTAAGTGCGATTACTAATCAATCGAGTACGGTTAAAATCAACCGGGAAAATTAAACGTGAGAGGGTTATTAAACAACCCGCGGTTCAAAACATTAAAAATTAAAGAAACAATCGGTTCAAAATTAAAGTGAAAATCAAAGACTAAAGGAACAATATCAGTGAAAATAATGGCTGACGAAAATCTGACGGATTATAATGCTTCGGCGAGCGGTAAAAACGCCGAGGGTTCGGGTAAAACAAACCCATCGAAGAAATCAAACGCAGCCGTGGAGTTTGTCAAATTCAAGGCGCTGAGAACACCGGCTCGCACTAATCTAACAAAAGCTACTAAAACAATGGATCAATTATTGAGCGATCAAAATACACCAATCGAAGAAATCGAGGACCAGCTAACGCTCATGCTAACAAGGGAAGCAAACCTAATTCAGCTAGACGAATCAATCCTGGGACTAATGACCGACCCGGACGTTATAGAAAAGGAGGCGACGGAAATAAACAGTTATTACGAAAAATACAACTTCGAGTCATTGAAGATCAAGGCCCAACGCATCGTAAGGAAGGCCAACGGAGCCAACGCTTCGGCAACGGGATCAGTAAATTCATCAAAGGACACGGCCAGCAACATCACCGTCGTCAGGGAGGAAACCAGCAGACTACCGGCGTTAGTCCTACCTAAATTCTCAGGGGACTTCACGGAATGGGCTGGATTCTGGAGCCGTTTTGAAACCACCTTTAAGGACAAGCCGAAAACTAGCAAGGTAGAAATGTTTAATTATTTGTATTCCTTATTGGATGGTGAAGCCAAAGAATCCTTATTTGGCATGAAAGCTAGTGACGAAAATTATGATGAGGCAGTTAAAACTTTAAAAGAGAGATTTGATAGAACAGACTTAGTTATCCATACTCATGGAAGACGATTAATGAATTTAGAGCCCGTGTCGGACTCGAGCGATACTAAAGGCCTACGTAATTTATATGATAAAATACAATTAAATGTAAGATGTTTAAAAGGTTTAGGAGTAGATGCTACCCTAAGTGGCACATTTATTTGCCCCCGTTTAATTGAATGCCTACCTAAAGAAATAAGGTTGGATTATAGTAAAAAGCATGCTAAAGATGGTGATTGGAATTTAAAAGCCTTCACCCAGTTTTTACAAAGTGAAGTTGAAGGTCGCGAAACGTGCGCGTTACTCGGTCTTAATGAATCGAAAAACAAAGAAAGGCCACGCCACCAAGAATATCGCCGCGAAAACTCATATCAAAATAATCGTTACGAAAACACGCGAAACAACAACACCCTAGCGACCAACGGGCGAAATTATGTACCAACGTCAAACGCGCTTATAACCAACGTTACACCGCGAAGCGTATTCTGCATTTTTTGCAAGAACATGGAGCACGCGTCATTTAATTGCAAGAATTACACAATGGAAGAGAAAAAATCGACTCTACGCGATCAGAGAAGATGCTTTATCTGTCTGAAGCCAAGCCACGACGCCAGGAGATGCGATTCTCACTATCAAAATTGCCGAATTTGCAGCAAAAGGCACAATCAAGCCATCTGTGAACAAAATGAAGCCCACAAAAAGGAGCCAAACAGACCCGCAACCACAAGCGAAACGCAAAACATAACCACAAATACCATCTTTGACTATGAGAGAAGAAACGTTCTCCTGCAAACCGCCCAAATTTTGATTAAAAATCCAGATTACCCAAGAAACGAAGGGTCAGAACCTTTAAAACTGGTTCTAGACAACGGAAGTCAAGGCACGTTCGTACTGAGCGAGGTAGCGGAAACATACCAGCTTCCGGTCGTAGGAGAGACAACCGTTTTGGTTAGCGAATTTGGAAACCAGGCCGCCGTGGAGAAAAAGAGAAAAATCGTGAGGCTAACCGTTGAAAACCTCTCGGACCCTGGAAAGAAGATCGAGGTGGAGGCCGTCGCAGTGCCATTCATTTGCCGCGCGCAAACACAAGACTGCCAAGAGATCAGAAATTTTATAGAGAAAACAGGAGTAGTACTGGCGGATGATCCAAGAAAAGAAGGTCCAAGTTCCTCAAAGATTAGCCTATTAATCGGAGGTGACTACTATTGGGACATAGTAAGTGGAAAAACGGAAAGACTTCAAAACAAACTCGTAGCCATGGATACTATCTTTGGATGGACCATAGAAGGCCCAATGAGCTCCCCCCAAACCAACGTCAAAAGGGTTGAAGTTAGCAACAATTTAATCACCGTGATGACAACTAAATGTCAAGATGCCGACCTGACGAAAATCGTTCAAAATTTTTGGAATCTTGAATCCATCGGAATTCAAGCGAAGCCTGAAAAATTATCAGAGGGAGACGACGTATTGGAAAGGTTTGAGAGAGACGTCCAATTTAATCAAGAAGATGGGCGTTATGAAGTTAAATTCCCATGGAACACCGAAAAGGAAATCCTACCTGATAATTTACCAATGGCGACCAAACGCGCTACCGGCTTAGCCAAGAGATTTAACAATAATCCAGATTATTACCAAGCCTACAAGAAAATTATCAACGAACAACTCGAACTTGGAATCGTAGAACCTGTACCGGAAACAGAACAAACAAGCAAGCCGGGCACGTACTACATGCCACATCAAGGTGTCAGTAGAGCAGATAGTACGACCACAAAATTACGAGCTGTAATGGACGGGTCCGCCCATGAAAATGGCCTCCCGTCACTTAACGATTGCCTATCAAGTGGACCAAATCTCAATCCGGATTTGCTCTTGCTACTTCTCAGCTTTAGAACGTACCCAATCGCCATAACAGCCGACATAGAAAAGGCATTTCTACAAGTATCTCTAGCTAAAGAAGAACGTGACACTTGCAGATTTCTATGGGTCAAGGAAGAAACAAATGGAAAGGTTTTGGAGAACGACTTCACCGCTCTGCGAATGAAGCGCGTTCCATTTGGCGTTACATCAAGCAGTTATTTGCTCGCCGCTACGATCAAGCATCATATTGTAAAATACGAAGTCACCGACAAAGAAGCCGTAAACACCCTTAATACCAAGCTATACGTCGACGATCTAGTTGGTGGAGAACACACGATTGAAAGCGCATTCTCGCTCTCAAAACGAATGTCGGAAATCCTAAGCGACGCAAAAATGAACTTGAGGAAATGGCAATCCAACTCGCCAGAATTACGTAAGATGTGGGGAGAAGCCGCTGCTACCCCTAACGCAGTCACAAAATTTGAGGTTCAAGCACCAACTGATCAAAAAATCTTAGGACTACAATGGAATCCAGTGTCTGACAGTTTTAGTTTCGACTTATCAAATCTAATCGAAATTTTAAAGGACATCAAACTGACCAAACGATACGCACTTAGCGCCGTATCCCAGATATTTGATCCCATCGGAATCCTAACCCCCTTTACCATCAGGGCGAAATTTATGCTACAGCAGCTATGGGAGAAGAAAACCAAATGGGATGAACAATTGAGCGGAGAAATCGCTAACAAATTCCAGAAATGGTGCCAAGAGCTAAGCGATCTAAGAAAATTTAAAATCCCACGACACTACTTCAAAGAAATCCCAACCGAAGATATCAAAAACAAACAAATCCACTGTTTTTGCGACGCGAGCAAAAGAGCGTACGCTGCAGTAGTATACGTGAGGTACGAGACGACCAAAGGAGAGATCGGTGTAGCCCTAGTAACATCAAAGGCGAGGGTATCGCCACTTAAGATGATTGACCCCTCGGAAAATGAGCTATCGCTACCGCGGCTGGAGCTTATGGGCTGCCTGCTAGGCGCACGCCTTGTAAATAATATCAAAGAAATTTTCGGAGATGAAAAAATTGAAACTTTCATGTGGTCCGACTCAACTATCGCGCTACACTGGGCAAAAGGATCAACCAAGGCATGGAAGCCATTCATCCAAAACAGAGCGGTAGAAATTCAAAAATTATCTGACCCGAAAAATTGGCAACACTGCCCAGGGAGTCAAAATCCCGCGGACATCCCCACTAGAGGAGCAAAGGTCGAAGAATTAGAAAAAAGCGAGTTGTGGTTAGAGGGCCCTACCTGGCTCAAATTAAGTAAATCAAATTGGCCCGCGGACAAATTGCCAGAAATAAATCTGGACTTAGTTGAAAAAGAAAAACGGAAGTTGATACTCATAATCAAGCAAAAGGAAAAGACAGGAATCAGTCAAATTATTGACTTAAATAAATGGAATGATATGGACAAAGTCCTTAGAATAACGGCTTACGTCTACAGGTTTTTAGACTACGCTAGAAAAATGAAAATTAACACGGGAGTAATCAAGACAGAAGAAATACACATGGCAGAAAATACATGGATAAAATGCGTCCAGAAAGAGGACTTTGGAGAAGAAATAACGTCGTTGGAAAATAATGGGAAAATAGAAAAAACCTCAAAAATTGCGGATTTAAGACCAATCTTAAATGAAAACAAAATTCTATGCGTGGGAGGCAGATTAGCAGAATCCAGTCTTGCCTATGAAATAAAACACCCAGTCATACTAAGAAAGGAGCAAAGATTAGCCAGATTAATCATGGACAGGTGCCATCACCAAATGATGCACGGAGGGATACAAAGTACTCTGACGCAATCGCGGGAATCTTACTGGATATCCGCCGGAAGACAACTTGCAAGAAAATCAGTTAAAGGTTGTTTACAATGTAGAAAAGCCGGAGCAAAACCTGGGGACGCCCCCACGGCCCCCCTTCCGAAGGACCGAATCGAACAAACGCAAAGTTTTGAAATAGTAGGAATCGACTTCGCCGGACCTCTATACATCAAAATGCCGGGTGGCGGCGTGGAAAAATCTTACATCTGCCTTTTCACGTGCGCCGTGACCAGGGCGATACACTTGGAGCTAGTGACATCATTAAAAACGCGAGAATTTTTATTGGCACTCACACGTATGATCTCAAGGAGAGGGATACCGCGAAAAATCTATTCGGATAACGCGAAAACCTTCAACCGAGCTAACAAGGATTTAGAAAAAATTTGGCAAAATCTAAAAAGCGATGAAGTCTTAAACTTCTACGGAAAAAAAGGTATTTCATGGCATTTTATAGTCGAGAGGGCCGCCTGGTACGGTGGATGGTGGGAGATATTAGTCAGAAGTACCAAATCTATATTAAGAAAAAACTTGGGCCAAGCATCTCTTACTTATGTAGAGATGGAGACTATACTCACGCAAACTGAAGCTGCCATAAACTCAAGGCCAATCACTTACGTAACAAGTGAATCAAACGATCCCCAACCCTTGACCCCCTCTCACTTTCTTATCGGAAAACGCATAACTAGCCTACCCCCTCAAGTAATTAAAAATGAAAATGTACCTAAAACCCAATTAGAATTAAATAACAGACAAAAGTATCGCTCCGCTCTAATGACCAGATTATGGAATAAATGGAAAAAAGAATATCTATTAGAACTCAGATCTGCTCATAAAATTAAATTAGCTAAAAATGAATGTAAAATTAAAATTGGAGATGTAATGATGATACATGAAGACAATGTAAAAAAGCATTTATGGAAATTAGGCCTAGTGACAGAAATTTTCGAAGGTAGAGACGGGAAAATTAGATCATGTATGGTTAGGACCTCAAATGGAAATTTAATTAGAAGGCCAATTCAGTTATTGTACCCTTTGGAAATTGACGCGATCTCTGTACACAAAAATTTAAATGACTAAAATTTAAGTATCAATCTAAAATTCTTAAAAAATTGAAACAAAATGTAACTAATTAAATTGTCAAAAAGAAAAAACAACATTTAAAACCAATTATCAACTGGAAATACTATCGTATTTCGGGGCGGAGTGTAAATAATTTTGTGTATTTTTATAATTATTTTTAAATTTGATGTAAATTTATTTCACTATCTCTTTAAAAAAATTTTGTAACACTATCCCTTTAACTAGTTCAAAAAACCCTACCACAAATTCTCAACCTTTAATCCGAACTACCCCGCCTACTTCTTTCAAAAACATCTCAAACTGTCTCTCTTTCTTTAACCCTTTCTCCCTGCCTATAGCCATTGCATTGATGCTATCCCAGGTAGTGGAAAGTTTTATAAAATGTTCCAAAAGTGTACCTTATTTTTTTTTTGTAACCTGTATGCCCGCTAATCGGCAGAATTCTCTCGGAGCCCAAAGTAAAAGGGCTGCTCACCAAAGAGCACACAAAAAATAAAATACTTGTTGAAATCAAAAAGTTGCCTTATCTTCTAAATTTTTTCAGTCGGTTTAAAAGATAAGATGAAATCAAATCAAATTAAGCTCTCCCAGCTAAAAAATTAAACTAAAAAATTTAATTAATTCCCCTAATCGGAAAAGTTCGGAAAACAAAAGAACAAAATCTACAGTAACCATGAATTTAGTTTTTGCCGGTTTTTTCCGTTTTTGCCGGTTTTTTCCACGTGTCCCGGCAAAAACTAGTTTTTTCCGGGTTTTTGCCAACCTTGTCTATCTCTCATAGAAAAGGGACAAAAATATTTCAAACAAAAAGGAAATAAAATTTAAAAATTAATTATGCCATTTGAACCAGTCCAGTTTTAATGTAAAAGTTTACGTTTGATTATTCTAATACTGGACCGAGCTTTCGATTTCAAAAGGGAGGTATGAATAATATAATATTGTAAATAATATACATACGTATAGATTTAACGATATACTATCTATTGCTAATGAGTTTCCTAATAACAGTTCCGGTTTCAATTTATATACATATATACAAACATTTTGATTTATAGTTTCCAGGACTATATATTTGTTTTATCTCACACGTATAATATAGTTTTGCTCAATTAGTTATTGCTTGATTTAATGATTATTTACCTGGCAATAGAATTGAATTTAATTGGACCCTCTGATAAGCCCCTACTACGTATAATAAAGATTACCCGAAACCTATGGCTCATTTTGAATGCAATCATTTTGATAATTTGATGTAATACAAGGTCGTATAAAATTATTATTTTTTTTTGTTCAAATAAAAGAATTGTTCGCAAGTAATTTATTTCGTCATATATTTTTTTAAATTTTTCTAGACGGCTGGATAAATTCAATAGAAAATCACTAGCCTGCGTCAATGTTTATTATTTTGAGGTATAAAATTAGCACATTATGGTTAGGAAATTTTGCGTTCTAAAATTAAATTATCTATTTCAAAATTAGTATTTTACTCCTAACTTTACCCGACTAATTTTAGAAGTTTATGAATTAATATTTCAATGAACAAGAATTTATGGTTACGAGCGAGTGAAGTTAACCATAGCAGCGTTTTCTCCCATTCTTGCAAATCTTGCAAATCTTGCAAAATAATGGAGGCAAGTTAAATAATAACAACTTTCAATCGACATACCATCAAATGTTACAGTTAGCTGATTTCGAACGCGACAAGTCAAGCCTAAACTTTGTTTAGACTGAATAGTACGATTAAACCAAAAACCCAGTTTAAAAGAAACTATTTCTGGTTACTTTTTCAATGTTAAGTGAAGTTAAGGTAGCTAGAGAAAAAAAGAGAGAGTACAGACAATAATGTTTGTAAAGTAATTTACCAATAAAATTTAACGGTATAACGTTAACCCATATATGAAGCGTGAAACCATAACTAACCATTTCGCCCCCCCCCCTCCCAAAAAGGCCAGTCGAACCACAATATAATAATAATAATAATATGTGTAATAACTAATAATCATAATTTCTTTATAAAAATATATATTTAAATTTAACCAATGCAGAGCGTGCATGTAAAAAGGAATCTGGAAAATGTCTGTTAATAAAAATTGGTTCTATTTTCGCTACAAAAACATAAATTTAATATAAAATGTATCCGAAACGATTGAAAAATATTTGTAACGCTACAATTTATAAAAAATAATATCTCGGAGCGATGCTGGCGATGTTTTTTAAGCTTAAATAATATAATATTTAAGCAGACAGGCAGAAAATAGATTCTTATTAAATCTTAAAAGAGGTCTTTTTAGTCTTGAAAAATCTCTTTTTAAGTTTAAAGAAAGAAAGAAAAAAACCTCCGGGCGAGATAGTCCCATCTTTTTTTATTTTTTAAACAAAAAGCACCGCCACCGACATTAGCTCCTGCATGGCAGAAAACTGAGAAAAAGAAACTAGATTTTGATATTTTCTTTTCTTAAACTTTAAACGAAGTTGAGTCTCGAGGAAAAAATGGCGGGAGAGAACATTGAAACGTTCGTTCTCCTTGAACCCAGTTTTTGATCCCGCCAAAAAACTGGTTGGCCTCTAAAAAACACTCTGAACATGCGCAGATAGGCATTATTACGTCACCTCCCAGTAGCTTAAAAGAGCTAGCTACTCTCCGACAAAAAGTGGTTCCGAGAAGAAACGTAACAACCGTCGTTCTATTACCTTTGCAATAAAAACTGGACTGACGCGTGCGTCAACAAGATGGTCACCTTGGCCATCATATGACAACCGAATCATTATTCCCTTTAATGACGAACACTAGCGTCGTCTGCTTAATTTAACTTGTATATTTGTGACTTAAAAGCTAGATACTTCTTTGGTTATCATTAATTCAAAAATTTCAATCAAATATGAAACAATTTATCTACGCGGGGTCTTTCAACTAACCACTGCTTACTTTAAAAACTTTAAATTAATGATATTTCAAGTGCAACAATACCCTTAAAAAACGCAATTACTTTGCTGAAAGCAACTAATAAACTTGCAAAAATACAAAAATTAAGTTTTTACGAAAATAGAAAAAAAAAACCTATTGTACAGCACAAATAATACAATTTTAACACATCTCGGGGAAACGGCGCGTTTTTAGAGGGGAGCATAAGTCTGTTACTTAAAAACCAGTTTTTCGTTAAATGACGACTTCTTACAAGCAGAAGCGGGGAATCTTCCCGTGTTACGAGAAATAATGTTTTTTTATTTTTATTATTTTACCTTTTACCTGTTTTTTTACTACAGGCTTAGGGAGGCTATACGGTTAAAATACAGCTCATAGCCCTAGGCGCGGGGTAAGAAAGAAATTGCCCTCCAAAATACAACAACGTCGTCGTCGTGGTAGTCGTCATATACATAGAAGATTCGAGTAAATAGATCCATAGTGAGGGTAGTCACCTCTTGTAGACAGGCGCGCTCAGACACTTGCATAAAATTTAAATCTACAGCTTTTTATTACAACATAGTCTTATTTTATGTAAATTATATCGAAGGGAAAATTAAAAACAGTGGGTTATTAGTGAATCCCCGACAACGACGACCACGCTTGCTTAGTTTCGGTCTCTTAGTCCACTTTGTATGCAAAACATAAAAGAATGAATAAATGGGCCGCCCCGCAGCTTCTTTAATCTTACATTCAGTCATTATTGTTAAAGGTCATGTGCTATAAGCGATACATTTTCCGATCCTGTATAATTTTATGTTCTTACAAGGAACCTTTTCCCAACTGGCAACACGCAATTCTCCCCTCCTATTACTGACACTAATTGAAATTTATTTATATTTAAAATTTATTGAGTAACTTATTCAAATTAACTGTAACTATATACAACACGTTGAATGTGCTGAATAGATAAAGTTAACTGGGGGTTAATATATAGGTTAAAATGCAAGTGAAGTTTGCGCGCCAAAATGTGTATTCGCGGCCATATTTCGCGCCAAAATCGCTACTAGCCATATCTAGCGTAACCCATAATGTGTATATGCAATAATTTTACCAATTGAACCTCAAGTGTAGGGTCTGAACCTCTTAAACCTAAAACTACGGCACAAATTTAATCTATTTCTATCCTCGCGAGACTGAAATTTAATCCAAGAAGAAGAAAAAAATAAATCTCAGAACGTGAAGTTCGTGAACCTACCTAAAGGCTAAATTTAAACTCTTCATATTAGGATATTACAGCTATTACAATTTTCTTTTCCTTTCAAAGAACTAATTTCTTTGTAAAGTATCTTTATAACTTTAATGGAAAAATAATAACGTCGGGGACTATCATCCTCTCTAGATTCTAGAGCAATAAAAAACAAGTAAGAAAAAATAGACCTAGCCCGAAGACAAATATCTTTAATACAGGCAAAAGAATTCAGATTAAATTGGAGGATAGAAAACCTAACATCGGCGTCGTGCGAGCCCGGGTCTCTAAAACTTAACCTTGAAAACTCCGAAGTAGAAAAAGGGGTATAATTTCTTAAAGTTTCTATAGTTAAATATGGACGCGTGCAGTTTCTGCGGCAATACCCTTAAGGGGGGACCATGAATGACACGTAATAGCAGAACCTTAAAACAGTCCACCGCCTAACCACCCCGAAATGTAATGTAACTCTAACTCTTAAAATTTGACGTCAATTTCGCACGCGATATCATGAAAAAGAGCCAGGATGCACGAAATTAAAATATAAAATTGAAGACTATACGTGTTCGGGCTCTAAAGGTTAGAGCCATTACGAGATAACGACTATAATGCCTTTATATACGTTTTTCAATTTTAGAGAAAACCAAGTTAAGTGTGTTCGTTCAGATTTCACAGTATAGGTCCTCATGATTAAAAATACAATTACGTAACATCGTATTAATTAAATTAAATTAAATTAATTAACTAACTACGACTGCAATAAGCTAGCCCAAATAGCATCCGCATCCTTTTCACTTGTCTGTAAATCGATTAAGAATAAGCCTTGGTCAGCGAAAAACAACAATCCCGGTAACGTGCTGAAACCATCAAACTAAAGCTTTCTTGGCGTTAAGCTAAGCTAAGTATAGCTTCGTAAAGGAAGGCAACGGAATGTCTGATGGAAGGTTTTCACGCGTGGACCGGGGGCGGGGGTCTTGTTCATTTCCCAAATTGAATTTAAATATATGCTAATGAAACGGCGAGCGCTTTTACAAAGCCTTTTCTTATTTAAATAAAGGGCCTTGGACGCTGCGCCAAAGGAAAAGGTAATCGGAAAAATTGTTTTTCACCTCCTTAGTCCTTGGTCTTTTACTCTTCCCAGCAACCTCTTCGCGACGTCGAGAAAGCACCCCCTAGCGAGCAGCAGTAGTATTTTGAAAAACTACCTCCTAAAACAATCAGTTTTCCCAAAAATAAGCTTGGAAATCATCTACAAAGATTGGCCTTTTTTTTTTCATTTCTTTCATACTTAACTTCATCGGGGGGACATACAAACCCACGTACACAAACTCCGCAAGACGTCTTTGGCGGGATTAGTTTTCTTCGCGGATTATACGCCAATGCAAGGATTAAGATGTCACGCGGCACGGGGTCGTACGCGGTCGTGTGTACTTAAGGATGAAGCTTGCATTAAAGATATATACGATTTTTATTTATAAATCGCATTCGCAATATGGTTAGAACTGTATTTAGATATCAATTTCACATACAGGGGGCTTGTATTGACTTTATACACAATACATTCTTTAATAAGTAATACGATACCAAAACCAACCAAAAGTAAATAGCATTTTTTTAAAGATTTAGGGGCGTTTGCTGCTATCGAAAATATTAGTAAAGGTGAACTGGTAAGATAATTTGGAGTCGTTTCAAAGAATATATTTCAAGGATAGTTAAGTATAATTAACAGATAACTAAACTGGAACTAGTGTATATAATTTGCATGGCTAATTTAGAACAATTAAAGAAATTACTGTGATTTAAAATAATTCTTTGAGGGTTTGCGTCATGCACTTTTACTTAGCTTATATTGAAAAAAATTCTTAAAGTTCAAGGAACAGTTTGCGTGCTAGGATTTAAGAAGAAAAATAAAAGCTACGAACGGTTTTCGATCAATAAGACAGACAGTTCATAACAGACACTAGAAATTAATCCATTAAACTCTACTTATTAATTAAAATCAAATCAAATTTCAAGCTTATTATTATTATAGCCAGCGGTAATTTTTCGGGTCACGCCCATTTTTAAAATAATAAAATGCGAAACTAATACATCAAAAAATACCAGGAAAAAATGTTAGAAAAGCGAACTAAATACAGCATCTAAGAATTGATGTCTTCAAACGAATCTCGGCATAAGAACCAAGCTTAGTTACGTATAAACGGAGATTGACCTCAATTAACCCAAACCGCTTCGTTACAGAAGTTGAACAACGCTAGCAAATTAAAAATGGCGGCGACCAGCCAGATAACAACATGGTCCCGGGGCAGTAGTGCCCAAGGCTCGTGCGGCAAAACGGTAATCAGAATTTTCTTGGAGAGAGAATCTGGGACAATTCCGTTTGAAGCCAATATCAAGTTAGGCTTAACAGGGGTATGGGATCTTGGCCTCGAAAATTTCCAATCACACCTTTTTTTTTCTTCTTCTTTTTATTCTATCTTGTCTCTAAGAACTAATTTCGTTCTTGTTTCCCCGAAGTTGTTACCAAGTCAAAACGAAAAGTGGTAAAACGCGATTTAACATCGCACACTACGACATGCGTTCTCGGTTTTCATTTTAAGTTTATACATTTTGAATATAAATTTACCGAACTGGTTTATTTTTTTTTTTATTTTTTGATAAGGTAACCTAGATATATGGTATTTATACATAATATACCCTATTTTTTTCTCCTTATAGCTGGAAGTGTTGATTATGGCATCGCAGGGTGTTACCCGTTTAAAAAGTTTAGAGGACAAACGTTTAAACTCACATCCATTGTCAAATACGTAATAAAATAAGAGGATGTTTGTTCATTGACCGAGGATACAAAACGCCCCATCACATCTTGGTACTTAAGACAAGACCAGAGAAGTAAAAAATAAAAACTGATTTGATCTGCTTCAAATCAGGGTTAATGATGTCGGGTATACCCTTGATTAATTTGGGAGATGTTTCATCGGTTTTTTGTTTTAGGTTTGTCCCCTTATCTTTCCAGATTAACTTTTGTATTGTATTGTTTTTTCACTTTCGTATATTCTGAATTATACAGCATACATTTATTTTAAGCAACTGAGTCTAGATAGATAGAGTATATATCTAAATTATGGCCTACAGCGTTGGGAGATTATGCGGATATTAAGAACAATAGACTATTTTGAACTTAAATAAATATGCACACGGTCTTTCATTCAATAGATAAAATATTTTTGTAAGAGCCCATATTTTTGAGCTAGCTAGTCTACAATTACTGTTGAATAATGCATTACAAACTTTCACTTAGAAAGTCTTATAGTTGAGAAGAAGACCGCTGAACTGCATTATAAGTAAAACATTGTCGAGATAGGGTAATCTCTGTTTATTTAGTTACAATCAAGAGTACTTGAGTATTTTTACGAAGATGGGACGCGCAGCTTGGCACACTGAATTCCCTGTGAATTAAAATTGAAAGCTTCTACTTCAAAATTCTTACTCTAGTCGAAATAATTAAGTTGTATATTTAACCAGCTATTCAAGCTATGGAACAATTTCTCTTCATTTACCTAATTTTCTAAGAACTGTTGCTTATTAACCTCATTTCAAAGTGAAATTTCCCAAGCACTGACAGGGTTGGGACGAAATTTTTAAATTGAAAATGCCTTGCCAAATAATGGCAATATCCCAAACCATTCTAAAGGTGCGTTTTCAAAGGCGCGTGTTGAGGGTATTTTTTTAGCGAGAAGGGGACCGCGCGATTTTTTTTTTCTCGCCAAGAAATTTTCTTTTTCTCGCTATCGCTTGCGCTAGCGATACGTTTTTGTCAACCGTTTTCATGTGCGCCATAAACGTGCATAGAGAGAGCGTTAAGCCAAATGTTTCAGTAAATGTTTTACATTAGTTTTCTAAATTATGAACATTTTAGCTGAAGAAAAACACCTATATAAACAAAGAAACGTACTATTCATCTCCATTTTCGTCGCTACTACCATCCATTTATTCTCTTTAAATCTGTGTGGCGATTAGCTCCATATAATGTCTCTTTTTCTAACTAAATCTATAAATTTTTTCTTTTCATCTAAAACTCTTTTATTTTCAGCTCGAATCAGTTATATATTTTCGTTTATTAAGAATTTTTTTACCCATTTTTATATTCACTTTTAAAACTCGGAATAATTAGGCTTAAAACGTAGACTTTTAAGTCTCGCGCTGCACTTAAAAACACGCGCCAAAGTTTTCGACGTTCCTATTGGCTACGAAAAATATGACATCACAAACATTAAGCGAGAAAGAAAAACGCTTAGCGAGAATATCTAATTGAATCTGATCGGAGCGGGTAGCGATTTTTTTCCCCGCTCGCGGCTTTTACTCGCTCCCGCAAAAAATATCGCTTTAATGAAAACGGTTGCTCGCGGAGCGGGTGCGAGAATTTTTAATTTTTTCTCGCACCCGCTCGATTTTTACCCTCAACACGCGCCTTTGAAAACGCACCTTAAGGTGTTTACCAGAGCCCATGAATTGCATTGACTTAAGTAGGTTCCCTAGGAACCCTGACGTATGTAGGGGAGCAACTTGGAACACTTCAAAAAACGTTCGAACAAATTTAACTGCACTTCTGAATAAATATTATAATTCAGTTAACAGATTTCATGTTACTTAACTAAAGACTCTCAGAACCTTTACAATCTGTTCTCAAAGTTAACCTAACAAAACGTGGCGAACAAACGTTAGTATAAAAGTACAGGACAGAGAGTGGAGAGGTTTAACTACATTGGCAAAGGCCCAAAACGTTAAGAGGAATTACTTCTTAAACATCTCGCATCGTTTCTGAGCCAAAAGACACCAAGCTATAGAGGCAAGTGAATTTTAAGTAGCATTAGAAAACAGGGTACCGAGATAAAAATGAATTATTTCGGTGATACCATATTATTTACAACATTTTAAAGAAGAGGATTTGCCACAGAGAATTATAAGCAGAGACTTTTAGCAAACCACTCACGCGTAGCAATATCATCATCATCGTACGACCGAGCGTCGAACACTCAAAACGTGTATATCCGCGTTATAGGGAGCCTCTCAATAAGTTATAGAGGTTCTCTTATACTATACACGTCTTTGAAGTTTGAACGGTTAAGGATATACCATACTAAGTGTATATTTGATATGGACAGTGACTCGAGTGTGGTGTAGTCGTGTATTTCGAAATAGGGGTAAGGGATTGTTGGCAAACTCTGAAATTCAATACTTAAATCATACGATACATAAAAATATTAATAGATATCATATTAATAATTAAGGTTGGATTTTTATAGCAATAGCAGACAGTTTTATTTGATATTGAAGAAAATATTAATAAGTTGAACTGATAGGAGGTCTGTAGAGCCCTCCTAAAAAATAAACTGAGCAAGTTGGCAATTCCGAACTGGGCCTACATTCGCCATCCATGAAAGCAACTCAAATAATAATAAAACATGGTTGAATTCGTCAATTCCAATCCTTCAACACATCTATCATTAAAGGTTCTTCGTTGAAATATCAACATATTCATGAAAATTAAGTTTTAATTACACACAAAACATGATAAACAGGCCTGCATACGTTGAATTAAACAATTCAACAATGTCCACGGGTATATTAACATTACAATTCCCAATTCTACAAACATCATCGATGTTTGTACGTAAGATGACAAAGCAGAATATAGTTGCGCGACAAAGGCAATGCATGCTTGCAGGAAACAGCGTGTCACTATCAATAAATGGTTTGTTTCTCCGTTTCCTAGTAACGCCCAAACTTTGGGGAAGTTTTATTTATCGGGTTCAAATTAATAGATCGGGACTCTCTATACCAAGTTCTACCCTTATTCTCACCCTCTATCGAGTTGTTTTTTCTACTTGTCTCAATACTGCATAATACCCCACGCAACCACTAAACAAAAGTTATGTACGAAATACATGAGCCTTTTTGAGGCCCTGCCTCGGGATGGAAATCAACACGAGTATAATATCCTCGATTATACAAAGGAGCAATCGACCGGACCGATACAACCAATACGCATATAGTTCACATACAACAACGATTCTAATCTTACATGTTCAGTCTTTTGAAATGTATATATTCACTAAAGGGCAAACGAGTATATCAGTTTCTATAGATTTTCAAATGAGGTTTTTGAAACGTTTCATTTGTTCCGTGCTGGAGAGCTGTTGATCTCCTTAATGGTAACGTAAACGAGCGAGACTTGTAAGGCACAATGGCCGCTATAATTGCACACACGGCATGTGATGATTTCTTTCTGAACGAGTATAGGATACGTGGTATTCAATGAATTCAAAGGTTACATTTTAGGCCATAGAAGTTAATTTTCAATGATAGAAAGGTCAAAAATAAAATGTTTATCTCGTTTTAAATAAATATCACTGGCTCCATGCAGCGGTACCACGAATTTCTTCAAGTTCTCTTTCTTGATAACAGAGAAATTTAAAATTTTTAGAGGATCATTTCAATTGACAAATGTTTTGAGGACCCTACTGCTCAGATATCAAAACATTTCAGCAGTGCAATCAACGAAATTTCTCAACATTTTCGCACTTCTTAAGGTGCCAATCCAGTTCTATGGCATGCAATATCGATTAAAAGATTGTGGAAGAATTTCGTACCAATTTAATGGTTTTCTTAAACGTTTTAAGAACCATTTGGCAACACGACAGTTGGGTGGTGATAACCTTTTGACAAATAATATTTTTTTCTCTCCTTCGAGCTATCTATATAGTTAATTTCATTTCATAAATGGTCAGGCTTAACCATGGGAAAACCTACGCCATAGTAAAGATGTGACGGTCGAAAAAAATTGTTCTTGACAAACGCCTACCGACTATACAGTAATGGCAGCTACATGCCTTAAACCGTATTAATGTCTATGGGGAAAATACTATCGAGTGCCACTACTATATAGTTCACTCATTCGCCCACCATTCTGAGTTTAAAGAGAACGAACAGCGAAAAGAAAAAAAAAACATGATAAACTTTCCAACGTGGGGTCCGAATGAAACCAAAAAGCATAACCCGGGCCCGACATTGAATAACTTATACCATCATAGATAATTTCCTCGTATTTATATACGTGATCGGAAATAACCGAGGGGTCGGTCATTCATGAAATCCCGTACGCTACCCGTGAAATCCAATTTAAAAAATCCGAAATCAATGCTGATTTCGAAATCAAACAAAAAATCCGAAATCAGCAACGAAATCACAAAATCAGTAAAGAAATCATAAAATCAGTAAAAATAATCACAAAATCAACAAAGAAATCACGAAATCAGAAGCGAAATCACGAAATCAGAAGCGAAATCACGAAATCAGAAGCGAAATCACAAAATCAGAAGCAAAATCAGTAAATAAATCATGAAATCCATTACAAAATTCACGAAATCCAAAATCAAAAGAAATCACAAAATCCGACGAAATTACGGGGAAAAATCTCAAAATCCGAGGAAATCACGCGAAAAACCTCAAAATCCAACGAAATCAAGGGAGATATCGCAAAATCAGTCGAAATCAAGGGAGATATCGCAAAATCAGTCGAAATCACGGTAAAAATAGCAAAATCCAACGGAATCACGGAAAAAACTCAAAATTCGATGAAATCCATTGGATTTTATCGAATACTGAAATCAAACAAAATCCGACGAAATCAAACGAAATCCGATGAAATCAAATGAAATCCGATGAAATCCGACTAAATCAAATTGGATTTCGAAATCCCGTACACTTTTTCCTAAACGTCCGACCCCTCGGAAATAACCCAATAATCCCTCAGTGGGTGCCTTTTGCTTTTATATTTGGTTTGGTCGGCTAAACTACAGAAGAAATAATTTACGTTACGGGGTTACCAACTTTGGGCCCTTCTACTTTATCAATAAATTATATAGTACCCTAGGTTGGATACCATATAACGATATCAAGCTGTTATTGAATTTTTAAAGACAGAAGTTTTGGTTTATTATGTCAAACCTACGACTTTTACGTAGGTTACGTGAGAATTTAACGTTATAAAAAATTGGTTTTACGAGTATGTGTGTATAAGAACAATTTGTAACCTTACAGACAATATAACTTTGTATAAAAAACCAATATATTTTTACTTAAAATCCAAAAATGGTTTACTAACCATCTGTTAATAGACTTTAAAATAAAATGAGTTAATAATGCGATTTGAGAATAGTCCATTTAAGGGAGGGAAACCTTACAATGACATGCATTTTTTTATTCTTTTTTTTTTAACAAACAAAATATATGTGTTTTGTTGTTTATTTACCATAGCGCATTATTCAATAAAACCAGGGTATAAAACTAATACTTCAAGTATATCTTTTTATTAATAGAGAAAAATCGAAGCACTACTATAAACACGATATGGATTATTGAAATACCACAAAGTAATGTTAATATCGATTTTAAGAGAGACTTAACTCAAAACGCAAGGTGGAAACCCCCTTTAATGTTTCAAGCATTATGCCACGCCCTTTTCCAAATGGATTTATTTATTCTTTTGTTGACTTTTTAAAGCAATATTTTTTTTTTATAAATTTCGGCACGTTTACCGCACCAAATAAATATTATTCACAATAACATTCATTAACCCACTTAACTGAGCTAAACGAAGATCAATCAATCACTATATACCTTAATAAATTGTTAAAAATAACTGGGTTTAAAAAATACACCATTGATTTAAAAATACAATATACTGTCTATGAAGGTCTGAATTAAAATTTACATGGTCTCTAAAAGAAATTTTAAAAAATAAATAAAGATAAATTTAGTTGAAATTAAACTAATACCGTTCCCTAAGGGTTGCCAGGCAGTTGGTGAGTCAAGAAATTACATCAGTTCAGTTTGAACCAGTACTTGACCAATTTGACTAACAAAGGAGGGTCTGACAACACTTCACCACTGAACTTCAACCCGAGAGAGATGTAGCTACAGAAAATTCCCCCTCCCCTTAAGTGAAAACTATCCACAAACCCTCCCAATTTTTACTAAACACCCAAGCTTTGTTAAAAACCCTTATTAAATTTACAATAATCGAACACAAATCGACAAGGATAAAGAAGGGGTCAATAACCCTGACAGTGTATTGTGTAAATAATACACAAGTTATTCACGTTCACCCATATATTTATGAATATTTCATACAAATTGAATTACTCGAGCAAGTTAAGCGGGAGCGCATTATCTACCACTCTTAAGCATACATACCCCTTAATTTTCCCGCGATATAAAAAAAGCTCCGTGGCACGCGATGGACCAAAATTTGACTAATAATACAGATACTGAAAAGAATAAGCCCATAGCCAAGTTGGATTTCCAAATTCAAATAATAACAATATACAATAGCGGAAACGAACAGGTGGCAAAGAAAAATAGATCGAATACTATACAGGGTGGCGGGAAAACTGTATAAGATATATATATTATTTCCCGCCTTTTGGGGTAAGGTAGGTAACGCGCGCGGTTTCTGATCCTTCCCCTACACACGCCTGCAGTTCATGGCCAATAAATAAACTAAGCTAAACTGAGTGAGCCGTGTACAAATTTGTTATACAAAGCAGGTGGAATAATATGATAGAAGAAGAAAGACAAAGACTTCAGAGATACATTGGTAATTTAACTAAAAACACAGCGGGCTCTGTTGTGAAATTTAAAACTCCGTACATAAGTTCTGAAAAACAGGTTTTTAGGGTAATATGTCGTTACGCCATGCTGGGGTGTGTGTGTGTGTGAACAGGCCTTTACTTCGATAAAAAAAGCTACGAAAATTTATGATCGAATTAAACGTAAACAGAAGTTAAATAAAAAATTATTAAAAAATGTTTTTTTCTGGAGTAAGAAAGGGTTATATATACAAATTAGCAATAACTTCAAACGTTTCCATGGTTTTAATTAATAAATAAACTCAATTAAGTATACGCCAACAAGTTCATTAAACTTTAAATGACCTTAAAGTGAAGGAGAAAATTATTTTAATAGAGATTAAAACCATTTTAATTAGCTCGTGTAAACATTAAAACAAACACGAGTGTATTTGGTTACGGCATTGTTGTAAGTTTTAATTTATTTAGATGACCCTTAACCCGACCTTTTGGAAGCTTTGGTACATACATAATGTTGAATACACGTTGAAATTTACCGCGTTGTTTTAGTTGAGAACAAAGTTATCCATTATACCTTCCAAAACTTTAAAAGGTTAAAGTATAAAAATTTAATTGCTAAAATATAAACTTATAGCCCGAAGCTATAGTTAGGAATAAAGAGGAAGCAAGGGCGGAAATTTCGTGGGCGGAAACAGGGCGATTTGCCCTAAAATTTTCACGATCAAGTGAGCGGGGGGGGATTGCCAGTTAAACAGAGGGGTCGGCTACTTTATAAATTATTCGTGAAATTTCAAATATATTACAGTGGAAATTTCAGGGATAATATTAGATCCTTTGTAAGCTAAGCCTAGTTAGGCCTATAGCTCAGTCGTTATTGTTTCTCTCTAGCATGCATCGCGTGTCGTATAAAATTCCATTATCGATTACTTTTGTACTTGGGGCATGCCCTTTTGGATCGAAAAATAACAGCGATCCCCTGGCGGAAATTATACCGAGCTGCGGCAGTTATCCGTATCGAATATTTATAATCACGACATCTATTAAGGTTAAATCCCCAAAATTTTTCCTATTAAATATCTCCTCTTGTTTCGGAGAAGGGGGTCATAGAGTCCGATTTGGCGCCAAAGCTGTCCGGGAAAAGGCACGTGTGGACTGTGGAAGGACGCCCGAGGATCAAAAATGTTTACAAAATCGAATTAAAAGATTTTCTCCGAATTATTATTCATAAAACACACCTTGCCTTAATTTAATTTTATTTAACCGAATTTTATATCCTAAGGTTATTATTTTTAAACTCGATTTTCGAAAGTCAATAAAAATGGAACACATTAAGAATAAATTAACGCGAAATTGAATTCCATGAAATTGCCCCTAATTTCTTACCACCCTTAAACGTAATTAAACACAAATAATTTCACGTTCAATTTACGGTTTAATCTAATAGTAAACACGATATACAATTATTTGATCTTTGACCTTCAACAACAGGCAATATTGAATAAACATATATTGAATAAACTCTCGTAAATATCGTGAAACCTTAATATTCCTCTTACGTTTTGAACTTTGACCTTCAGAGTGGATAATAAAAAATGAATAAATTATCAATGACGCGTTAGGAAGGAAGCAACACACAACTGAACTATAACCTATCAGTTTCCTGCCTCATAACAACGCTAATAACGCGGTAAGTAATAGCATAGCAGCGATACACCCAAGAACAGCAGTTTAACAGGCAAAGTTTTAGCGTTATCTCTTAAGAGAGAGAAAGTTTACTTGGTTTTCTCTACACACCAATGGTCGAAGGAAGTAGCAGAGCGGCTCTTTGGCCTGCTAACTAGAAACTACAGTCCATCGTTTAGCCCTGGCGGAAAGACCCTTATCTTTTTGACAAGTGATTAGGGCCAACTTGATAATGCCAGCCAAAAGGAAATCTCAAAAGACCTTCTTAGTTCTAAGATCCCCGCTGCTTAAATAGATACGCTGCCTTCGTAGGCAACAAATAAAACAACTAAAGAACTACTAACCCAAGAATGGAAAGACAAGAGGATATAGCAGCCGAAGAAAAAGGCTTAAGGACTGACTATCTTAGAAATACTCAAGATAGAGTAACTTTAACCACACAATGACCATATCCAAGTAGAGTGACCCTTAACCTTAACTGGTATATCAATACATAGTCTGCTAATTAAATTCTTTTCACTAATCAATAAATAATTACATAAATATTAAATTTCCTGTTACAAAAAAGGGGCGGTAATAAGGGACGGGAAATCAATTTTGAGTCTAAATTGTAACTTCCATGACATTTTGAAAATATGGCCACGTTATCATCCACTAACTACGTTACTGCAAGGTCCTTTCAAAGCACAATAAAAAGTGCCTACACTTCCCCTTTATTCTTAACTTAAAAACCTCTTTCTTATTATATTACCGAGATCCTTACGACAGAAGCCAGCATAAAAGATAATAAATACGCACAACGACGACGACGACGATGAACACCTTGGGTGTTGAAGTAAAAGTTGGGTATATATACATTCGATATGAAAAGCGCCCAAGGTTTTCAAAATCGTGGGTACTAAACTATATATCCGAATAGTCGGAAACCAACCCTTTATCGCTCGCTATCTTAGTCGGACAGGCGAGCTAGCGCGAGCGCCTACATACATACACAGAGTTACTTCCGCGTTTAATAAAATCTCATTCTGTTACGGAAGGAAGAAGGGGGAAAGGGAAGAAGGCTCGGGCCCCCAAAAAGAGTCCCAAATGAAACTTTTATCAACTTCAAATTTCGCGCTTCAGTATTTTTCATTTTACGCCTCAGGAAGATCCCGCAAGGGTTTAACTTTGCTCTCTCTCTCTACCTCTCTTTCTCTCTCTCTGGTAGCGAAATTTTCGTTTTCTGAACACACACTCCCATACAAAAATGGGAAGGAAGATAGCGGAAGAGCCAGAAAAATGATATTTCATATAAATATAGTATACTTATATTCTTTTCTCCTTTAAATTGAAAAATACCCATACTCTACTAGTTTCTACCCGTCCGTCTTAAGGGACCGCTTAACTATCATGAGAATACCTTAGAATACCACGTTTTCCTCCAAAACTTGGTCGAATTATTTTGAATAACTAATTTGATATTAACGTACAAATCTTGAGAAATGGGAATATATAGACTTAAGTCAGGGTGGTTTTGATAAGTCTGCCATAAATTAAATGGGATGTTCTTTGAGTAAAAAAAATTTCAAGATATTTCAAGGCTACCTTTAGATAAAATTAATCTCACTTAATTTAAAAAAAACCCTCAAAAAGTCGTTCTAAAGAAAAAGATCAAGTTAATTTACAAATATAAATTCAAATATTCAATGTAAAACTAATTTAAAAAAATTATCACTGAACTAAAAACTCGAATCAAATTTTTTATCTTACTTCTTAACCTTGATTTCTACCTATCGGCGGCATAGAGGGGTTGGATAGTTATATCCCAAAATTATAATAATACGTTGAATTTCATCCCAAAATTCATGACGAAAGTTTCCAACCCCCTTTTTTATCTGAGAGAGTGTCGGAAGTAAAAAAAAAGTTAAACGAGAGTAGATATATATATATATACATACATATACATACATAGTATATGTTGTTGAATTGGATGGAGAGGATGAGATAAAGGAGACTAAAGGGGATTTTACACATCGTTGGAGCGCTCATGCGTTAAATAATCAGTTTTATTTGGAGGGGGAGGGGAAGGGGTAAAATCCGAATGTCAAGCCCTAGCTAACCCCCACTCCAATTCCCCCTCATACCTGTTTAGAGAAGGAATAAGTAAGCTTTACGAGGGAGAGAGGGGGAGGAAAACGAAACGACTGGGAAATAAAATATTACTCCGGTTAAAAGCTTTCGGAATTGATAATCAGGAAGCTAGCTATACTAGGGAGAAGCAGGCTACGTCGAAAATATACTGACTTCTATAGCTAGCTACCTCGCTCTCTATCAAACACATCAACTATTCCAGTCTGCACCCCAATAAGTAAGATTAGACTTTAGAAACTATATCAGGGCTATAAAAACAAGATGCATCAACCCCTAAATTTATTCTACCCCTTGAATTTGGCGTTTAAAACTCATGAAAGGTCAAGGTCAAAGAAGTTGAACTTGTTTTAGTACCTAATTAATTAAATTAATTAAACCAAGTTGCCTAAATTAACTACATGAAAATAATTAGTCCCAAACAATTTATTATTTATACTTAACATTCACTAAAGAGGGGGGGGGTTGAAATTTTACCCTCTCTCCCGGCTTAAAACTTCAGTTCAAATCAGTTCATTATTGTTATTAACTGATTCAAAGTGAACTCCTAGCTAGACTTTCTCTCTTGAAACAACAAAAAAACCTGCCTTAATTTTAATTAATGTAAATTGAACCTTAAAGAATCCCTTATTAATGATTTAATGCATAACGCGTGGAATGCATGCGACTATAGTCTGTCTTCCAACACCCACATTTTCCAATTTAACATGACAAATTTAATTGGTATTAAATTAACTAAATTGGCAAGAGGAGAGAGGAGGGGGGAATGAAACCTAAACCCTACACAACCAAAAAAAAAAAAAAACGAACCAGAAAAAAAACTAAGAAACCAGAGCAGAAGATTTACGCATTTAAAGAACTCTGGTAGTATTATTTTTATTTTCTTTTCCCTACTCTCATTTCCAGATAAATTTTTTAGACTCCTACAGTCGCATGTATGTAGTATAATACTTCGCAACCCTAGAGAGATGTTGCCGAATCGATTTGAAAGTTTCGCCTTTTTCTAGTACAAAAGTTTCCTATGGTCCTATCTCGAAAACCAAGTTAGGAACCGAGTCTTAGAAACACAATATTTTTTCTCTATTTTTTTTAAACTTTCTTTAAAATAAAAAAGAAGTATTTTAACTCAAATTAATGACTTTGGAAGTACACAAGAACACCGTAATCCGATATAGACCTTGCCTATTATTGTTAAAATGAAAGTTTTCTCTTATCATTATTTGTAGTTAAGAAACAAAATAAAACTAACTTAAAAAAGAAAATAAATACTTCGCCAATTTGATTTTAACGAGATATTCGAGACTTTCAATATTAATTAATCAACTCAAAAAAGTTTAATTATTAACCCTAGACCTTACCATTAATTTATTTCATAAAAAAAATGACAATATCAGGGCCAACCTTAACGGGGGTTGATCACGTGGGGCGATAGATTCCATCCATGATTCAGTGTTTAAAATACCACGAATGCATTTTATCATTACACGAATATTAATTCCTCAATTAAATTTACAATACTATGGACATAGGGGTCATAATTTCCAAAACATTTTCCTGAATTGTTATAATAAATTCATGATAGGGCTAGTTAATACTAAGGGGTACGGGAATCCGCTCGTAAATCACGTTTGTGACGCTGTGTAGTATGAATCACACTATAATAGGGTGATTCACCCCCCATTGGCGACACGAGGATTACGTAACGATAACGCCCGTCGCGCCACGTAGCGGTTAAGTCACGAAACGTAAAATTTTTAGGTATAGAAAACTTTTCATTCAATCCCTAGACTAACTCTATACTTTACCAACCGAGTAAAGTGGGCATTTTTTTTCTCTACACGAGAGAGAGAGGGGGGGAAAGGGGGACCATAGGCTAGATCTAAGCCTTATTTAATATTTATGATTACAATTAATATTAATAACCCGTTTTCCCCCCGCCGAAAGACGTGATGCTGCTAGAAATGGAAATATGAAGACTCCCTTTTTAAATATTTAACTAGTTTGCATTGCGTTATTGATACAGTTACGCTTTTTAACAAATGAATGTTAATTTTGTTTAATGGAATTTCCCGTATATGTTGGAAAAATTGATAAATAGGTATATGTCGTCTGCTTAAGTCTTTAGAATTAATTTCACGTATAAACGTTTGAGATTGAAGCAAAACAAATCCAATTTTTTAAGGGGAAAATAAGCAACGTTAATACGAAAATAAGCATCGATATAATTTAAAATAATTAAATGCAAGTTACTGTTTAATTTCAAAACGAATTTTTTTCGTTTGAACTAACAGATGTCGGTTCTCGCATAAAACCAAGCAAAAATCCAATCAATACAGCTTCTTAAGCAGGGACATTTTCTACAAGAGCAACTATAATATCAACCGAAATCGACAAACCCAAACCACCGCAATAATTTAATTATTTCTAACACTAAAATTTAATTATAATAATATAATCAGGAAAATAATAAAGAAATTATTATTCTTATTCTTTACCAGATTATCTATTTATTTATTAATTTATTTATTTACTAAAAAGGCCACTATTAAATCTTGTATTATAGAAAAGACAAACCTAACCTAATAACTAACCGACTTAGTCTTTATTCAGTTAGAATATTCCAGTCCTAGAAAAGACTGCAGGCCTCGGTCGGTTCTAGCACCCCACAATTGGATTCGGTAAATTGTCGGTAATAGGAACTGAATCCCGAGTCATTAGCGATGGTGCATGCAGGTAGCAGCGTCTTGAAATCGAAAGCGAAACTAAAGCCATAAAGGTTGAGATTGGCGTTCGCAATTCTGGGGCACCGTATGTATGTACACGCATGGTTAGGCACACAAGACACTGACCTACGAATTATTAACTAACGCGTGCTTATAAATTCGTCTCAGGTTAGATAAGTAAGGTTAGGTATATAATTTAGTTGAATTTATTAAATAAGAGGCGGGCGTGGTTAGTGGCTGAGGTTAAGAGGTTTTTTTTTCTATAGCTGCTGAAACCAAAATACTAATTATCTTTTAGTTTAATTAGGGTCAAATCGAGGGATAATGCACTGTGGTAAAATCTGATTGAAAGACTTTAAGGATGATTAAATTTTAGATGAGTCAATTTGAGCTGATAAAAAAAAACTTTTCGTCGCGTATAAGTCAAGTGATCCTTATTTTTTTTTTGAGTCATCTATTTGAGTCAAAATAACAACGGCGTCATGTCAGTCGTGACTCCTAACAGCTCTAATATTTAAATATATTTCCAATCAAATTAATTCATTAAATTCATTTCACTCAAATTAAAAATATCCTAATATCAAATTGCAAAAAAACTGAAACCAATAATAAATCATTTTCTCGGAAAATAAAACCAAATAAAATGGATATGGCAGCTTTCTACCTTTGACACCATTAAAGCTAACCCAAAAATAACACAGTACGCTGACGCTCTATACCTATGGAAAAATTATAACCCTGAACTAAATTGCCATTAATATAACTTCGTAAACGAATAATATTTTTCCTTAATAAAAGTATACACAAACATTTATAAATTGCCATTTTTGTAGCCCGAAGCCAATGAACCGTGTGTAAGGGGACCCGGATTGTTTATAGTTGTAGATTTTAAAGGTGCGGAATAGCTTTGGGAGAGCAAATAAGCTTTAACTTATACTACCGTGGCGGACTGAAACACCACAGTAGTTTCTTTTCAATTGTTTTAGCGGGACAGGTACGTTTTCCTCGCGTAGTAGGAACGATTTAATAGAATTAATGACGATTTAGTATTTAAATAATAAAACAAAAACAAACTTTATTTTCAGTTAACTAAACTATCCTCTGAAGCTACTTTTAGCTTTCTAAATTATATCAGCAGGACTATTCTAATTATTTCCACGAAGCTTATAGCTTTTCTAAAGTATTTCTACTTTGGAGCAGTGAGCGCGCTTTGCTCCTTCTCATTTCAAGTCTTAGAGAATTCTGTCTCTTTTTTAACAAATATTTCTTTGGATCCCCTCGTTTGGGACCCTTTCCCCCTTTTTACCAGTTTCTTTGTGGAGGGTTTTTGGTGACGTGTTGGGAAAAATTTGTTTTCCAAAAACATCTACCAACCTATCTCTTTTTATAAACTCTTCACGGTAAATTTCCACAGTTCTATAGAAGGCTTATTTTTCGCTTCTAGGGAAAATCTCTTATCCAAATACAAAAAATTTAAACAAAAATTACATCAAACAATAACCCACAAAATTTACATCAAACAATAACCCACAAAATTTACATCAAACAATTAATAACACACTAAATTAAAAACAAAGCACTTACTTACAAAATAACAAAAATTACTAACAAGGTGTACTATACATTAATATACATTTTCACAATTACATTTCGGTTTTTTACACTCTCCCCACCTTGAACAGGGTTCAACAATTTTTTTTTTTTATATTTCAAGGGGGTACAACAATTGAATCGGACGCCTTATCCGATTTCCATTAGGTAGACGAACCATACAGGAACGTACAACCCCATCTCTTCCAACCATAGTTTCTTCCACTACGGCCAACTTCCACATTAAACGGGGAAGCTTACTGTCCTCAATGAGAACTACGTCATCTATTTTTAGGCTGTCATTAGGAGTACAAGCCGGCCTATGGTGGGCAGAGCGTAGTTCTAATAAATAATTATGTTTCCATTGAAACCAAAATCTATCTAAGAGGGTTTGGCGATATTTTAGTCTTTTGGTTAACTCTTCTTTAGTAGCGGTCATGTTTTCGTTACTAGAAAAGGTTCGAGATGGCAATGACGTTAAGCGTCGTCCAATCAAAAAATGCGCCGGACTTAGTGGCGTTGGCTCTCCTGGACCATCGTATACATAGCTGATAGGCCTCGAATTAATTGTAGCCTCTATTTCGATTAACAAAGTTTCTAGTTCCTCAAAGGAAAGCCTGGCTTTGCCAAGAGTTTTGCGTAGGGAGGATTTGACACTTTTGACCATTCTTTCCCAGAATCCTCCCCACCAACTGGCCCTATCAGCAATGTAGCGCCATTCAATTCTTAGAGACCCAAAATATTCCAAAACATCTGAATGTCTTACATTTTTAACTAATTCATTTAAATCCACTTCTGCCTTTTTAAAAGTCTTTGCGTTATCGCTGTAAATAACGTGGACTATACCGCGTCTGGCAATAAATCTCCTAAATGACAACAAAAATTTATCTGTGCTAAGGTCCGAGACCAATTCCAAGTGCAAGGCACGAGTAACAGCGCACGTGTAAAGCGCTATATAACATTTATTGCCATTTCTTGTAAACAAAGGGCCAGCGAAATCTATGCCAGTGACTGTGAAGGGTGGTGAAGGATTAATCCTTGCAGACGGAAGTGGGGCCATGACCGCTACTGGTGCTTTAGCTCTAAATCTTTTACATTTTGGGCATTTATGTATTTTACTTTTAATTAACCTCCTAATTTTATTGATCCAAAATTTTTCTCTTAATTCAATTAGCACATCATCTATCCCAGCATGTTTTAATTTTACGTGACAATCTTCAATCATTAATTCAGTTAATTTGTTTTTATGACTTAAAATCCAGGGGTGTTTTTCCTGATAGGATATATTTGCGGCGTCTAAACGTCCGCCTACTCGCAACAAACCCTCTTTGTCCATTATGGGACTTAAAGTTACAATTTTTGAGTTTTTAGAAATTCCAATACCAGAAGACAAGCAATTTATTTCCTCAGGGTAGCTTTCTTCCTGAGCTAATCGTATCCAATATTTTTCCGCTAGGTTTAATTCATCAGTGGTCAATGGACCAATTACTTTTTCCTCATTTTTAGAAACTCGTTTCAAATTAAGGATATACCTTCTAACCCAGGCGGTCACTCTAAAAGCTAAACCAGCCGAACTATATTTTTCAAGGGACAAAATAGGTACGCTAGTTTTCATTACAATAGCTAAATTAGCTTCGGGCTTTGCTTTCTTTTCTACAACTATTTCGGGAATTTCTTCATCAACTAATTCCAATTCTACTTCGGGTTTATCACCTTCTGACAACCAAACCGGTCCCTGAAGCCAAAGCTGGGACTTTCCTAATTCATCTAGTGTCGTGCCGCGAGAAGGCAAATCAGCGGGATTTTCCTTCCCAGCTACGTGACCCCAACAAGATGGGTCAACCAATCCCTGAATTTCTTTAACCCTGTTCGATACAAATGGCTTCCACCTTGAGGAATTATCTCGGATCCAGTGTAGGACAATGGTGGAATCGGTCCACATGTGAATGGACCTTGGGACAATATCTAAAGTTTCTATGACGTTTTTCATAAGTCTTGCTCCCAAAACACCTCCCATTAATTCTAACCTCGGTAAAGAAAGTTTTTCTATAGGCGATACTCGAGTTTTACAAGCTACCATTGTAGTATGACTCTCTGAATTGGGATAAAGGCTTCTTAGATAAACAACAGCCGCGTAGGCCTTGTTACTTGCATCCACAAATCCATGAAGTTCTACTACACATTCTCCTTTATAGGGGGCATTCACAAAATAACACCTGGGAATTTCTATCTTAGGTAGGAGGGGGAGCTCAGAGCACCATGCTTCAAATTTTTGCGCTAACTCGTTTTCGAGGGGTTCATCCCAGGCCAACCCTTTTCTCCACATTTCTTGGAACAGTAGTTTCGCGCCTATTAAGAACGGAGCTAAAAGCCCAAGGGGGTCAAATATCCGTGCTACTGCCTTCAATACCCATCTTTTTGTATTCGTTCGTGTCAATAGGAATTCCAAAAGTTCACTAACATCATAACTAAATGTATCTTTTTCTTCATCCCAACTTAGGCCTAGAACTTTCGTATGGTTGGGTTTTACCGACCCTTCGCTTTTCTCTCCCCATTTTGCTCTTATTTCTTTTGAATTGCTATGAAACTTTCGAAGGTTCATCCCAGCCTCACCTAAAATTTGTGTCGCCTGTTGGATTAGCTGATCAACATCTTCTACCCTTTGACCTCCCGTGACTAAATCATCCACATATATATCTCTTTTCAGCACGCCATAGGCTAGGGGGTGCGACACTGAATATTTCTTGGCATGGTGTTTAATTGTTGCGGCCAATAAGAAAGGACTCGCTGTACATCCAAAAGGGATTCTAGTAAACCTGTATACTACCATCTCATTTCTTTCATTGCCTTTTATTCCTTTTACCCAGAAAAACCGTAGGGCGTCCCTATCACTTTCTACAATAGAAATTTGGTGGAAAGCTTTCTCCACGTCCCCAATAACTGCGACCTTATGTTGTCTAAATCTAACCAAAATTTTGAACAATTCAGGTAGCAAATTGGGGCCTGAATCCATACAATCATTTAGAGAGGGTGAGTCTTTAGCATGTGAGGAGGCGTCATTGACAATTCTTAGTTTAGTTGTTTCTCTATTTTCACGAATGACCCCCCGGTGAGGGATGTAATAACAAGGGTTAGGTTCAGTAGAACTTTCAACGTTTTCTACCCTTTCTATTATTCCAGTTCTCAATTGTTCCTCAATTATTTTGTCATATTCCTCTAAATGCTTGGGATTCATTTCCAATTTTTTAACCAAATTAATGGTCCTTCTCTTTGCCACCTCATAATTGTCTCCCATCATATCTCGATTAGGTTTCCAGGGTAGCGTCACTTGGTATCGACCTTCCTTAAACTCAATGTTTTTCTCAAAGGTTTCTAAAACAGCTTCGTGTTCATTTACTTTTGTTTGTTTACTATCATGGATACCAAGTGATTCTAAATTCCAGAAATCTTTCAATTGTTCGGACACTAAAGTTTCTTCCGAGGGGACGGCCACGTGTATCACAGCGATAGTATTGACCCCTGTATTGCCCCCTTCCCCTTCTGATCTACCCTGTACAGTCCATCCCAAAACAGTATTCATTGCCATTAAATCGGGAGATAGGCGTTCCATTTCCCCATTAACTACTCTCCAGAAAAAATCAGCACCTATCAAAACCTCTATAGGGGAATGGGTTCCTTCCTTTTCTTGACTAAATAAGTCTGCCAATTCTAAATTTCTGTTTTTCATTTCCTCTCTAACCTTTTCCCCGGGTACCGCGAAGACGGCCCCGTTTATAGAAGGAGTTTCTAGAGCTATTATTTCGACCATTTCACCTGTTTTGATGTTTTTCAATTCTACTTTTACCTTTCTGCGCGTAGATTGTATTGGCACTGTACTTTCAAATGGGAAAAGGGTCATTCTTTCCGTCCCCACTACTTCTAACTGTAACTTCCGAGATATTTCCTCTTTTATGAAACTTCTGTGGCTTGCGCCGTCTAAGACGCATCTAACACTAACATTGTTTCCTGACTTATCATTGATAAAAGCGCGGGCCGTTTGTAGAAGAACTACACTAGACTCCGCAGAGCCTGTAGCTAGGGTAGCCGAATCTCTGACCTCAGTTTGACCTACAATTTGATTATCAGAACGAGCATTGTTCTGTACGTTGCTTATGGGCATTGAATTAGTATTGGAAACCTGTTTATCATCTCCCTGATCACATAAACTCTGGTGATGCCTCTTATGGCATTTTCTACAACCTTGCACCCTACCCCTACATTGAAACGAGTTGTGGCCTGGTTTTAGACATAAAAAGCAAAGCTTCTTTTGTCGAGCGATTGCCCTTCTTTCTGTGATTGGAATCTCTTTACATTCATAATAAAAGTGATCCGGATTTTCACAAAATTCACATTTTCTTTGATAACCAGAGCTAACCCTATCATGCACACCCGTATTTAAAGCCGCAGCCGAAAATGGCTTACTAGTGTAATTTTTAACATTTTGTTGTACACTTCTACTTATGGGCTTTTCAATGTTTACATTGGTTTTAACGCTTTGTTGGAGGCCGCTCCTATGAACGGCTAAGGCTCTTTCTCGACATTTAATCTCAGTACTTAAGAATTTAATTACTTCATCAATTTTCCATAGATCTTTTTCTTCTTTATGTCTAGTGTAATTTTCTAAAAGATCTAAAGGAAACAAGCCTCCAACAATGCGAGCGAATAACTCGCCATAACTATCGGTCCATTGACCTTGAGACTTCAAGTTTCTAACTTCTATCTCGCAAGTGACTAAGAGATTTTTAAGGCCCGCTACGTCCGTAGACTTTTGAATTGGGCTCATCTTTAAAAACGCGTTCAACCTATCACTAGCTTGAGTCTCTTTCCCGCCAAAACGGTTAGTTAATATTTCAATTGCTCCCAGATAATTTTGTTCGTTTAAGCTTAGTCCATCTATTTCCGCCTCAGCGGCCCCTTTTAGATATGATTTCAAATAATTAAACTTATCTGTAGCATTTAGTTGTGGGTTGTTGTGGATCGCTCCCTCGAATTGTGTCCAAAAAGCTTGCCACTTGTCCACGTTTCCGTCGAATTTCTTTATTTCTAGCTTGGGTAGTCGCAACGTCGTCCCTGGTTCTTGGCCGTTTCTCGACGATCGTCCTGACTCTGCCTCGATACTTGAGGAACTTTCTACTGTCCGAAGTCGTCCGCTATCCGCTGGGCCTCGCTTCTCCTCGAGGTATTTCTTGGCTCGTGCTCGCCAATGGACCAATCTTTCGCTGTATTTTTCATTTTCTGCTAGCTCATGGTCTAGTTGATCCTCATCTTGGATCAGCCTCAGAATTTGATTGTCCATATCCTCTAGTTTTGGCTCCTTTGCGTCCAGTTGCGCGATAGCGTCACTTAAGGATTGCTCGTTAATTACCGTAGCCTTTTCTAATTCATCCTTCAGGATATTACACGCCCGCGTGACACCACCACGTAGCGTTGATCTTTGTTTTTCCAATAGTCTAATGGTCGCCATTTTCACTGTTTCTAATTTAATCCTATTTAAAGTCCTATCGCGATTTAATCCCGGGTTTCACTTGGCACCAAAATAATGTAGATTTTAAAGGTGCGGAATAGCTTTGGGAGAGCAAATAAGCTTTAACTTATACTACCGTGGCGGACTGAAACACCACAGTAGTTTCTTTTCAATTGTTTTAGCGGGACAGGTACGTTTTCCTCGCGTAGTAGGAACGATTTAATAGAATTAATGACGATTTAGTATTTAAATAATAAAACAAAAACAAACTTTATTTTCAGTTAACTAAACTATCCTCGGAAGCTACTTTTAGCTTTCTAAATTATATCAGCAGGACTATTCTAATTATTTCCACGAAGCTTATAGCTTTTCTAAAGTATTTCTACTTTGGAGCAGTGAGCGCGCTTTGCTCCTTCTCATTTCAAGTCTTAGAGAATTCTGTCTCTTTTTTAACAAATATTTCTTTGGATCCCCTCGTTTGGGACCCTTTCCCCCTTTTTACCAGTTTCTTTGTGGAGGGTTTTTGGTGACGTGTTGGGAAAAATTTGTTTTCCAAAAACATCTACCAACCTATCTCTTTTTATAAACTCTTCACGGTAAATTTCCACAGTTCTATAGAAGGCTTATTTTTCGCTTCTAGGGAAAATCTCTTATCCAAATACAAAAAATTTAAACAAAAATTACATCAAACAATAACCCACAAAATTTACATCAAACAATAACCCACAAAATTTACATCAAACAATTAATAACACACTAAATTAAAAACAAAGCACTTACTTACAAAATAACAAAAATTACTAACAAGGTGTACTATACATTAATATACATTTTCACAATTACATTTCGGTTTTTTACAATAGTATAATGATTACATAGTTGGAAGCTATAAGCTGCATGCATGGGACGAACACAAAGCGGGTCAAAATAATCAAAAGATATTAGCAACGTGTATGCACCAATTACGGTGGTTACGATATAGCGGGCAACTATCCAAAAAAACAAGAATAGTTTTATTGTAGAGAAAAATTGTTTATAAGAGATACTTAAATGCCTTTGTACGTTTATGTAGAATTTCAAATGAATTTAAGTAAGAATAAACTTTAATTTGCACGAGCTGAGCTTTAAAATCTATATATTAGTTTAAAAACGCAGTTAATTTGTTAATTGTATAAGAAAAAAATGTATGATGAGAAAAAAACTCTGTTAAATTAATAGGCATTTAACTTCAATTAAGACTAAACTTCTCAGAAAGTTGCTACGTCGAATTAAAACAAGAAAAATATGACTAAACATCTAAGAATGAAACAGCAACTTCCCAAGTTCCATTCTGAAGTGGTTGGTTACAAGAAACAAAAGAAAGAAAACTCGAGCACCAGCGGAAACAGAACTTAATCACATAATCACTGGAATGCGAGAATTTAAACTTAAAAACAATTTCCTCATATAGACCCAAGTAAATCATACATTTCCCAAGTCAGTCAGTTTCCTTTGGATATTATCAACAACGCAATACGCACGTAACAAAATTAAATAAAATCTACATTTAAAGCTAGGAGGAAACAAATTAATAAATAAACCACAACGGATATTTATTAAAATAATTTATCTACGACTGAAAAAAAAACGTGCCATATTTTGAAGTAAAATATTTACTAGGCCTAATCAGGGAGTGAACAGTAGATCAGAACGTTTTGAATCCGCTTCCAAAATAAAATGAATTGGATAGATAATAAGGGGCACAGAGTTTTGACCTATTCACAGCGGTGGTAGTGGTAGTGGTAGTGGTACGTACAGTCGCGAATTCCTGACGATCGATACGAGCTCTATATAAAGAGGGATTGAGAGTCCCTTTTAAGGAATGTTTAGTCGAATTTGCTTCGCTGCCATTAATGAAAAGAAGACCAAGAAGACCAGAAAAGAAAAAAAAAAAGTTGTAGAAGAACTTAGAGAGTAATTTATCCGGTAACGGAGACTCCGAGAGAGTAGCGACTTCGATATCCCTGGCTTATAAATCACGCCATTGAACCCTCTACCCTACTCCTTTTTTATGTAGGAAACACATTCACAAACTGAATGAGGGAGAAATTTCAGTCGCTTTTCTTCAGTTGAAGAAAATTTCGCCAGTCTGGTTTGAGGCGAAACTACTATAATAACATTTCAGACCACTGAATTTAACGTTTTTAAGATTTATCGATACGAGAGTTTTCATTTGAAATCATAATGGTATTAAACCCATTTATGTCTGTCAATGATAAATAAATTTAAAATAAGCTTGACCAGCAGTTGAAATTTATTGAAACTATAGGTATACAGGGTGCTTCTGAAAGGCCTGGTCAGGTATAGACCATTAGATGTAAAAAAGGGGGCTTCCTGGAAGCCTCAGTAACAGGGTTGATACTGTATCTGCGCACTCTCGTGATACAAAAAAAGCCTACAGCGCAGGCGCCAAAAACGAGGTGGAAGGCAAAGTTTTACCCCCCCCCCCCGTGTCTTTCCCTCTCTGGTTACATCGAAATGGTCTATTAAGGTAAGGGCAGTAGTGTTCTTTGGACGAACGATTTCAAGTTCGAAGGCGCAGTTGACCATACTGACTACCTTAACCATCTTGTTTTTAATACTATATAAAAGATATAGATAGAAAAACCGAACTGTGTTTTTCTCAGCCTGAATCGTATCCATCAGCGCTGAATTTAAGGTCGGTACTGCCATTAAAAAAATAAAAAGGTGCCCCCCCCCTGTCCTACTCCTAACATCTCTCTTTTATATATTATAGTCCCTTATCTAAGAAAAGGGAGGAGGGGGGGGGCAGAAATAAGGCAGACTATAAGAATCGTAAACACCCAGCGTTTTCCAGGGAGTCCATCCTCCAACCCCCAAAACAAAAACAAAACTTAAGAAAAAATAAAAATAAAATCTAAGTTGACTGAAAATACTGCGTGAACTTTTTTCTTTTCTTCTCCTCTTTTCTTCAGTTTAAGTGATTTGTTTTAGGTCTTTTTTTTTTCATCCCAACTTTTTTAATAGAAAAATAAAGACTTTAATCAGACCCTGTCGTAATTCTTCTCTTTCACTATTTTATAGAAGAATAAAAGAAATTTCGCTTCACTCCTCACGAGTCACGACACAGAAAGGACGGGTGTTTGTTGTTGTAGTAAATAAATAAATAAATACTGGAGTGTTGTTGGAAGGTTCAATTAAATGTCTTTCTAATAATAATAAATTTCCTACTATTATATAAATAATTATCTACATAAAAGGAAATGGGAAATGCCTTAAGGAATAGAAATTAAGGCCTTAAACTCTTGACCAAGGCTTAGAAATGAAGCTCAATATCGAGGCTTCTAATAATAATAATAAAATATTAAGGCAGACAAAAGGAAGCCTTTGAACATAACGTTTCAATATTATGAACAAAAACCAAGTCCTAACTTGACCAAGTCTTAAAAATAAATATTTCCAACAGTAAAATACTACGCAAATAAAAAATGTCATTGGAAACAATGACCTTAAACTCGTCATACTCTTTCCCTATTAATATTGTGATGAAAACCAAGCCGTAACGTGACTTAGGCATAAATAATAATCCATAATAAACAATGTCAATACGGAGTCAAAGTCCCCAAGCAATCCATGAGCTCGCACTTTGACAAATGAATAAATAACCTCGATTTAAAGCACCCAACTCTCGCTCGAAGCACATATTAAAATAATAAATACAGAGTTATTAATTTACTAGAAAAAAAAGGAACACATGTATCGTTTCATTTACAACGGGGAAATTATAAACGTTTTTTAGGCCCCCCAAACAATATTTTTGCTGTTAAATTAAAACTAAAAAATGAGGTCTCGACGCTTGATTTCTAGGTTAAACTGGGAATACTACAATAAATCCCACGCATTACGAGTAAATGAAAAGAAAAAAAAAAGATGAAGATGATTTTCCGCCCTCGTAACAAACGCTTCAATTACACTACCAGTTTTCTCTATAAAACCGGTTCAAGTTTTACACGCCAAGAGGCAAGATTTAAAAAGCTGAACTGAACAAATTCGCCGTGAACTTTGAAAAGAGCGCTTTATAAATACTTTTAAAAAAGGAACACACGTACTTCTTAAGAACAATGGGGGAGGTTTTATCTTAATTCGTTAATTAATTATCTTAATGTCAATGTTTAGTTTGATATAACGAGGGTTAAGGTCATTAAGAAACTAATCTGTATTAAAAACAAACCCACCACAGTTATATATTCGTATTTTTGTTAGGGGTATAAGTAATATGCTAGATATACGTGAGACGAAACAGGGTTCTTGTTTTTCATCTGTCAATGCAAGATATTACCCCCTAACTTTGAATTTCAATCAACCTTAACAAATAGTTCTTTACGAATTTTGTTTAGACAGTGCGTATAACGCAAATACACAGGTTTTGCAAAACGAAATACAGCTGTTAGGTTTTTGTATATTTATGTACGTGGTACGAAAAAATGCTGGTTATCAATTAAATCCGGATGAGTTTGAATTCCCATACGGTTGATTATTATTCAACCAAGGCTTAGAAATTTACTGAACGTCGCGTTTTTCATGGGGGTGCTGTCCAAACAAATGGGGGAAGGACAATTCGTTAGCGATGCGCTTAAAATTCCGATTCACCTTAACCGTGAATAAGGCCGTAACGAGATACGGGTTTAATCATCAATGGCAATATCAAATTTCCTCCTCTTTTGAAAAGAGATACGGACGACGGCGATCGCCATAACGCCGTGTACAGGAAACCCTGGCTTAACGGGGCGCCCAGTCAGAGAAGCCCCGCGCGCGCGAGATAACCAGTATTTTCCAACGGACGAATCGCGCTAAGACTCGGTCGAGAGTCTAGCCAACTGTATTTACGTTCGAGTCAACCACCCCTAAAATATCGAGTTTGAAAATTGAAACGCGAACCCTGATTAAAGCTTTGATTAGGCCTAATTACATTCGTAGTTTATCTAAGTGGATAAGCCGCTTTTCTTTCGAAATTTTGACGTTGAAAGATTTGACGGACCTTAATCAAAAATCCCAAGATAACCCACGGTGGAGATGGCCGCTTGGGTAAATTTCCCCTAGAACCAGGGGTCGCTTGTCGCTTCTATTTTTCAAACTCTCCCACACACGGTAGATCAAAAGATAGCGGGAAAGCTACTCACCGAAGATGAAAGCGGTAGTTGCTAATCCAAGTATCATAGAGCCGGATTTATCGTTTACTAATGACTTAGTAACGCGCCCGAAGGAAAATCCAGCGAGAAAAAGACCAATTCAGCGTTGCTCCCTTTTGAATAAGTAAAACGTACGGCACGGAATCCACCAGCGGAGGTCGATAGTAAAACTGGCCGGGGGAAACGTATAATATCCGCCACGGCGCCAAAGGCTCGAGCGACTGGCGGTACCAAAAACGCGCCTTCAAACCTCGTTTCCGCGGGAAAAAAATGCGGCAAAACTCTCGCGCACTTTTGTTAATTCTGAAACACTGGTTTAAACGATAACATAATCCGTTGAAGATTTAAAACAACCGGAAATACGCGACTAAGGGTTGAAAATTGATAGTAAACATTCGAAAATTTGCTCAAAAACCGACAACCCAACCTCGCCGTCAAATTTTCCCTCTTGCTTTGATGTCGAAGCTCCAAGAGAGAGAGAAGCTAGTTCACCTCCCCCCTCGTTGGCTTCCTAGGGCTATCGACCTCGTAGTCCGTGATTGGCTCTCGAGCGTCACGTGGTGCTAGTCTGTGTTATAGATTTTTACAAACGAAATGGCTTCTCCTCTACGCCGCAAGGAGTCGTCCTTGCAGATCACAAGGACACTACGTCAGAAACCGCGCGAATTTCGAGTATTCAGCTATTGTACCCAATATACAGTACAATCTAGAAATAAAATATTTGATTAATAAAATAGATAAAGATAGCTATATTGTTATCTTTGGGACGGGTGTGAGAGACGAAAAAGGAAAGTTATTATAAATGACGAATACATTATAATTATAAGAAGGCAGCTCTATGGTTTGGACTACATTTAGCTCTACTACTACGGTCTTGAACGGAACGTAACGAAGGTCTCTACCGCTTTACAGACTATGGCGCCATCTACTTCTACATATTGGAACTACAGAATCTATACTCCTTATCATACAATCTTCTGAGAAATCGAAAATTCTAAGAAACTTCAACCTTTTCCACTAAAAAGAGTTCCCACCGGTTCTCACAGTTCTCCTTACAATCTCTAATACAAATTCCCAGTATAGTTTTAATAAGATAAGCATATAATTAAAAGCGGGTTTTGTTAGTCCCAAAGTGTTGCCAGATCATTTGAGAGTACCTTATCCTTTCTCCTTAAAATCTTTTCATAAATTTGCATAAACCCTTTCACATCAATGTCGGTTTTTATTATCATACACTTGAATTTCATAAATTGCCATTGGAAAATGTAAAATTCAGTTAAAAAAAGTAAAAGCTGTCACTGGAAGCCCATTCCATTGGTGTCAACTGTATGAAGGTTATAGTTATTTATGGGCGAAGTTCGTAACCCGCATAGAAAATAGGGTGTAATCGGAACTGTCACAAATGTTTCCCTGATAATGCCTTGACGAGTAAAGCGCTCTCCGTACAGTATAAAACCAACCAAAACCCCCAAGTTTGTTTATCTTTAAAGTTATTAGTTACGAAGCGACGACGACAAGTTTTGTTTTAGAGAGAGAGAGAGAGAAAACGCGGTTCGTTCAAGCATTTACAAGTTTTATCTTTTCACGCCTTTGTTGGTATCCCCATATAGTTTCGCGGTTATTAATCGATTTCAATAAAAGGACGCATAAGTTCATAAGGTATGTTCCATAAGTTTGTCACTGGTTACAAACTGCATGGAGCTTGTCATGAAGAGAGTGAGGTAGGTCATAGATTTAAGGTAAAGCGACGCCTGGTGAGGAGGCGCTGTCAAAGGCTTAGTACAGACTAAATAGAGCTATATCCGTTGAAGGGGGAAACGTCACAGTTGGGCCTGCCAATAAACGGAGCCGGTTTTCACCCTCCCTCCGTGCGGGCCGCTGAAGAACTCTATGCTAAATTACCCGCACAATATGGCGCCTAGGCGGGGACTAGCGAAACCCCGCCTCAAAATCTATCCTTTCCCTCCGAATTGAAATAGCTCTATAGGAAGATGGAAGTCCTGCAAAATTAACCACCGAGTGTAGTACTTCAATTCTCGCTTGTCGTTCTACTAGAACTAGCTCTCACTTAGTCTCTAGCATTACGAAGTATAGATAGCGTCATATTTATGGTAGCATATCTTATAAACTTATGTTTATAGTGGTATTCCTATATTTTTCCATCTAAATTAAATGACTGTTTCTGACCTCACTATAGCTGCAGCTATAATAATAATATCTGATTGGTTGGACTCCCTTTTCCAATATTTAAACCAATAAAATTCCTTATATATATTAGATTTAAACATGATTTACGTAACGTGGACCAAACTCGATAATAATCCAAGATAAAACGAAAATGTAAGTTGTCTGTCTGTAAAGGTTACAGTCAAGTCGTGTTGTAAAGTGCAAACTGATTAGTAGACCGTGCTAAGAAATTTTCGAGGCTCGCGGTAATCCATTTCTTAGCTAAAAACGTCTCAGTCGACCACACCCTCCAGGCACGGATCTTGGTGATTAAAAACTTCACGGGTAACAAGTTGATTAATACCTCTATATAAGTTGTTTTACAATTTAAGAACTCATCGCGTGTAAACAGCACGTGGTAATAATGGTTCAACGTTTGTAGTACAGCAATCACATCTTCGAGACACGTTCAAAACACATTTCCTCTTTTTTTTTTACAGCTTCGTCTTATTGTTTAAGATAATTTCATAATTAACCACATCCTAATTACAATAAAAACAATGTCTTGGGGGGCCAAAAATAATATAAAATTAAAAGCTAAGGCGAAAAAAATAAATTGTCTTAAAATAGATAGCTTTGCATCTTATGCGGTAAAAGTTATTTTTTTTTCCAAAGGGAAATCCGACAGACTCGATGAAGATGGATGAATATGATAAAGAGGCTAAGAAGGTTTTTTTTCTCTTTCTCTCGGCTATTCTTAATTTTCACGAGACTCGCGTGACCAATTTGGCCTTGAAATAACGATAATCAGCCTTGGTCCATCCCACCGGAGAGATTCCCCCCAAACTTTACCCTCTCCACCCTAAAACACAAGAAAAGCCAAAATAACGAGAGAGAGAAAAAAAATTACTCAAATGTGATTAGAGGCGAAGATGAAATCCAAGAAAGAGCCCCTTTTTTAGTTTCACCCCTAAACTAACGCCATATATGCTTTAATTGACCCTGAACGGTTGACCAGAGAGAGTAGAACTAAGTAGAGTAGAAAGTTAGTAGTGTTTTTGAGATTTTTGGTAAAATCTTCATGGGGAAAATAAAAGAGACTATAGAAGGTTAGACGTTTTTTCAACGAGCTAAAGAGAGGTCAGAGGTCATCTCTAGAAGGTAAATATTTAACACATGTCCGTCCTTTCATAACCTATGTGTTTTTGAGCTTTTTTAGTGAAATCTTCAGACTCTAGAGGGTTAGACTTTTTTTAGACGAGCTAAGGAGAGGTCAGGGGTCATCACTCCATTCTCTTTAAGGTTAAACACTTAGCCAATTTCCGTCGTTTCAGAACCAAATATAACTTTAAATTTTTACTTTAAAAAAAAAAAATAGTGTCACGCACACGTTATAAGTTTCCAAATACTACTTAGCCCTCTGCGCTTAGGAATTCCTCCTGAAGACGCGGCAATTATTTGGGATCAAGACCATTCATTTTTTCGTGCGCCTCCCACGCTGCTCGTAATGCCAGTCTTTTCGAACTTGTCATTATATACCTTTCACTAAAGTAGAGCGTCTTCGTAATGAAGCCGACCGGCGACTATGTCAGTTAATGGTATTTCCTAAAGAACCATTGTCGCTTTCCTTTAGCACGAACGCCAAAAGGAAACTATCCTAAGAGGCTTTCCATTACCAGTTTATCTTAGAATAATGCGAGGGCAACCCGGCCACCGAAGATCTCATTTTCTTCTCCTTAATAGCGAGAGAGAGAGAGAGAGCGCCCATGCCAAGCTCCAGAGTTCGTTCCGAATATCTCCTACGCTCTTTAAGAACTATCATCACTCGATCCTCTTCCATAACCATCCTGAGATACCCAAACCTCTTCTAGGGCCGCTTTTCTCATTATGAAGATCGTAATAGAGACGATTATAAATTAGCTAAGTCATTCCATCCTCTTTATTCACTATAAAAAAAGGTTTGGTGATCACATTTCTACATTACTCGAAATTGATATCTTTAGAATTTGGATTTTGAGAATGACTTTCGTTCTTCTGACTTCCTACGTGTAATTTGTATATTTTTAAATATTATTCTAGAGCGATGAGGTTGACGTAGCTCCAAGTACTTTTTACGGTTAGAAAGAGGCCACTTTTGTACCTAAATTGGTCAAAGAGTTTCCCTCTACTATTTAAATTACGAGAGTTCTGGCGTCTTTAAGTTTAGCTACATTCTGAATTCTGACACGGGTGTTTAAAATTTAATATACTTAAAACCTTAATTACTCGAGCTGTGGTTTATGTAAGCCAATGTACTTAGTACCATTGGAAAGAGGGAAAATTTCTCTATCATACCCTCAAAGTGGTTTTTCTCTAGCATTTAAATTAATCTCCAGAATTAAAAATATTTATCTTTAAAACCAGGAGCTCCGATTTGCGTCAGCTAAAAAAATGAGTTTCGCCCCTATATGGTAGCTTCTCCCTGAACACGAGAGTGCAGCGGTTGAAACATTTCTACAGGCGCTGGCGGTTCTAACTCTTGTAAATAAAACTTTTTAAGACATCTTTATTTGGTCTAGGGTCTTCTATATTAAATTCCACAGCCTTTAAAAATAATTTTTTTTTATCTCAGCCAAGCGTTTAAAAAAGTAGCAAAATCTCATTTTCGAAGCTCTAAAAAAGGTTCAAATATTGACCTATAGGGCAAGCAGAGCAGCTAGCTAGCGCAGGCCGGCTACGATATAAAATGTAAAGTTTTCTTTTTAGAGTATAGCAGCAGTAGGTCTCTCTCTCTCTTTTTCCCTTACTTGGCCGAATGTTTAATAGTTTCCAACTTAATCTTTTTTTATTACAAACTCGCTCGTCGATAAAAGTTTTCGCTCCCGCGAGCGTGAATGAGCTTCGTCGTCGATAAAAGTTTTCGCTCCCGCGAGCGTGAATGAGCTTCGGCTTCGGTGGTCCCGGCAGCCAGCGCGCGAGCTCTTGCTGGCGAGAGAGGTCAAAGGCCCGTTAGTTAGCGAATGGCGTATAGCGTGGCGTAGGGCCCCAGTCTCTCGCTCGCTCTCTTCCGCTCCAAACCCGCTCCGTAAGGCTCTTCGGAGGGGAAGAAGGCTTAAAGGAATATGGGATTTAGTAAGAAATGGCGGATAAACCGCCGCGTTCGAACTGAACGGAACTTTGCGCTCGAGAAAATCTCTATAGAAAAAGAGGAGACCATTCGGAAGATGGGAGTTTTTTTTACTCCGTTTGTTCGACTGCCACCTTCCCTCCCACGCTTATACCGGACTGTTGCCACCACCGCACTGGAGAGAAAGAAGAATATCGCGTCTAGCATCCTGCAGGATGCTTTCTATAACAGAGGGAAGCTCAGGAGCAACGTGTTTATAAAGGGATTTTTTTTCTCTCTCTCTCACACACACTCACTTCCTTCTATTATTCTTTTCGCTTAGTAGGCTAGATACGTTTTTCGTAAAGAAGGTGTTAGAATCGTAATGTGTATTTCGGATACCGGCAAAAAAAATCTCCTTTGAATTAAGGATAAGATTAGGTTTATATCATCTTGTTTTATCATCCTGGTTGCTTGCCTCTTTCTCTCCCATCATGCACGGTGGGTCGTTATTGCTTAGGGATGAAAATGGAAGAGCGTTTTCTCATTGCGATTTATACCATTCTTAGTTTCGGAGGACGGACTACTCAACCTAGCTAACAACCTTCCCGCACTGCAGCAGCAGCAACATTCGCGCGTTACATTGGAAGAAGGGGGGCTGGCAATAAAAGGCGCCCAATTGCCAGAAGAAAATAGTTATGGCAGCTGTTTACATCAGACTCGCACGCGCCCTGCCTCCAATCTTCCTTCAATGCGCGCGTGTACATCCAACGAAAAACTCCCTCCCAACTCCTTTTTATATAAAAAGGTGATGTGTTTCTCGTTCTCTATGTTTTTTTAGAAGCCCCTTTGTCTATCAAACGGAGTGTATTGTAAATGCTCCACCAAGTCCCAATTTCTAAACATTAATATTAAATCATTTAAACGGGACTTGCACCTTTTGGATTTAAACTAAACACTACTTGAGGTTTACCCTGACGCGTCGGGGACATACTGAATCCTGATATTTAACAAAATATAATGGTTCTCAAGGTATTTTCGACGTAAAAACTACTCGCTATCTTCTTGTCGAAGAAGATAATAATATCGAAGTTACAATATACGGATCTTACCCAACTTGTACAGAAAAAGAAACTCAAACAAAAAACTGTTCCCTTCTCCTAACGGGGATTATTCTATATCGCGCTTTAGTCGTTTCACTCTTCATCCTGTAGAAAAGGGGTGAACCGTTTCGATCCCATTCTCCCAACGTGTACAGGGTGTTTCCAAAGAAAATAATGGTAGTATCGAAGTACATTGGTTTCTATGAAATTTTGCCCTAAGGGTCAGCATTTAGAAGATATAATTAGAGTATTTATGGATGATCCCTTAATTAAATTAGTAATCATTCATCATCTTTCAGGTTCTTACTCAATTTTAAGGGGCCATCACTAAAACAATCCTAAGTCGTAAACGGTGACCCTTAGGTCAAAATATCAGAGAAATATTACATTTTCGACTCAAAATGGATAAAAAAAACCATGATTTTTGGAAGACCCTGTACAAGAACAAAAAAAGATTCTCCCCCCACGAGTGATGGCAAAAATTTTCATGGCTAGGCCTACCAATTAAAGTTGGAGAATGGTTCGTTTCCCTTCAACGTTCTTAAGTCGAAAGCGAGAGCAAGCGCGAAGAAAAAAGTATAGTTTTTTTTTCAGCTAGGGGCTGGAATAGCTTTCCATTAGAAAAATTCCGTTTTCCACTTTAAGCGCGTCAAGTCGGATTACCCTTCCCAGAAGCAAAACCCAAGCCGGGTTAAATAGAAAAGGGGTGCTGGGTGTGGAGACGACGATGAGATCCCGAGAAATCTTTATATTAGAGAATAGCGAGCCGCTCAGATTAAGGAAAAAGGTGAAGAAAGAGAGAAGAGAGAGACTAAGGAAGAAGGAAGAAAATATATTTCTTCCCAGAAAAAAGAAACCGGAAATCTTTTTTCTTCTCACCTTTGAGAGCGATTTCGCCTATCTTCTTCCAACATTTTTCTTCCCTTTTTCTCATCGCGATTTTCTTGGATTCTTGGAAGTGAAGTCTTCTTCAACGGAAACTATATGAAAAGAAATAACAATATATATCAATATATAGAATTGATGTTTCAATATGGAAAAATGAAAGAGCGTGCGCGGACAGTGTGGAAGCAATACTTCTTTTGTTTGAAAATATCAATACTGAAGACTAAAAGAAATCGGTATACTGCTAAACTAAGGAACTAGTTCGGTTCAGATCAGTTCGCGAAATCATATAGGCTTCTTGCCTTAATATACAATTCATAGTTCAGTATACTGATTTCTTAGTTTAAATGATTTTCTTATTGAATAACTTGTTTGAACTATGACATACTGCAAAGAAAATAGCGTGCAATGTAACAATGGTAAGTCCAGATATATTTTTTGTAGAGTTGTTTCAAAATAATTGTACAGGACTGTACCATGGACCCATGATCGACGCAAAACTGTCTTACAACAATTTCTTGATAGCTTTACGACTTAACTACACCTTAATGCTCGCTTAAACAATGTAATATTGAATAATACATGTATATACATATAATAATATTGCGTAATTTCGAAACCTATAACCAAAACAAACCTTAATTAGAGATACGGACTGCATATTAATTGTTTATGGTCGGTAAAAGTCCTTGACCTTTCTAAGCAATGTCAATGTTTAGGTGTTTCTTTGCGAATTCATTCAGCGTTCTTATAAATATTAAAATAAAGATTTATAATTAATAAATCAGTCTTTGTTTTGTTACTTAGAATAAACCGTAAATAAACCGAAGTAAATAAATACGAACTTATATATTAATTCAACTAATACCTTGACTGCGATATAAAAGCCCTAGCAGTCTTTTGAGGTTTCATTTGACAAGCGTTTCGCATCGCAAATCCGCTTTATACCCCTTTTCTTACACGGGAGAAAAGATGCGGCAGGAATTTGAATGATTCAGTTTTGGGTAAAAGACGACAGGGCAAATGGTGTATAAGCAAAACTAAATTAATTAACTTTCCTCCCCACCACTCTGCCTTTCTTCCTCCTTAAATGATATTAGGAATCAAAGGAGCGCTTTTATTGGGCCAAGGATATCTAATTAATAATAATCTTTTGAAATAAGGTTAAAGCAAGCGGGGGAAACTCTCTCGCTTTGAAGGGAAATTCGGAAAAGAAAGGCCCACGGAGGCTCTATAAAGGGAGCTGGGAGCTTAAACGAGGAAAGTAGTGTGATTTTAAGTTTTCATGGTTGTACATCAGTGACAGGGAGGAGGAACCAGGGATAAGGGAGTTGAGATGGATTGGAAATGATGATGGGCGACCTGCGGCACCGTATCTCTCCCAATGTACCTCGCGCACGCCCCTACCCTTCGGTAGGCGATTGCTAAGTATGAGAGCTAGTTTCTATTTTTAAGATAGAGGGAGCGCCCTTTACAATTTCATCCAGTACGAGTGACGTACGACCCTACCTAACCGCTGAGGATGCTGGGAGGACTACGGTACCGTAGGTAGGGGTACACAGGCAATGCTATAGGTATGGGGGTTTCCACTTCATTCCTCTCTCCTTCAAGGAGGATCATTCCTCCTCCCTGATCAGTGAGTGCAGCCACCTTTCGGTAGAACTATAATATTTTAGTAGTTAGTCACGTGTAAATAGAAGTTCTTGTTGCCATAACCAGGTGGCACCTAAAAGCTTATGCCCAACTAAAGACTTCTTCCTCTAAGGCTTCAAGCTAGGAGTAACGGGTGCCTTTTGGCGCGAAACTGCACGAGGTAAACTTTCTAGGACTCCCTTTAATAGAGGCTCTGCAAAAGGGCATATACCTTGATTCCGGACTAAAAGGTTGCAGAGAAAACGCGGGAACTAGAGAGCTAATCAACTGTTTTATACGAGAAACCCAGCGCAATTAATTTGTCCGAATTGGGAATATTTTTGCGGGAAAAGAAATCCCCGTTTACATTTCTAGCCCGAAGCTCTCATTAATCAGAAGGCCCAAAAATGCGCCCAAAAAAATGTCACGTGGCCTGTTACAGTTGTACCAGGAGAAAAATCAATGCAAAACATTGCTTCATAATGAAATCGGGGGTGGATTAATACGTAACGTAAACACCCTATACAAATTAAAGTAGTCAACTTCATCTGCTATTAAAAAAGCTTATTATTATACAATGTAACCACAACAAATAATTTTGCGTTCTTTTTAAAAATTACTGCATCCTAATGAAAATATTACCTCGTTGTAATAACCTTTTGGTAATTAATTCTTCCCATGTTATTGTAAAAAAAGCTAACGTTTCCAATTTCAATGTTTCGTTTATCACCTTATTAAATTTATAAAAGTTAATATGAAACGATTATTATGATACGGGCAAAAACCTCGAGGGGATTTCGAAGTTTAAAATTATTGGCCATGATTCATCCTCCTAGCTTTTATCAATAATGAAAAAGAGGATCGTTTACCTAGAAAGCGACATCTATTCATATTTTAAAGCTAACTTTAAAATATTAGTTTTAATATTAAAATAATGATAATTAAATACTGAAGTTAATCTAATATCACATAAAGGAGATGCTAAGGTTAACTGTAAATAAATTATAAAATGAGGATGACCATGCAAGCCCTCATAGATGGCTCAAAACACTGTTTCATGTACTACTCTACAAAATTTCCCGCGTAATCGTTCAAAGAAAGAACTATTAAACTATTTAATATGTAAATTGTAATTAAATAATTACCTCTAGAACGTAATTGGCCTTGTTCATGAACCACGTTGGATAAAAAAGGTTTAAGCAATGTGCGGTCATCCAAGGCTTAAGTTAATTTTCAATTATATTTGCGAAAGTTACGTTTGTCTCGTTTTAGGAGATCTAATTTACATTTTATTAAATAAAGTTAAATAAATAAATACTCTAGTTCTTATTAGTTTACTGGGCGACGATTTATAATAAAAATTAATTAATAATTATAGACGCAACGTGAAGGCTAAAAGCACAGCAAAATCAGTGAAGCACTCGACACCACGTGTCGACACTAATGAGTCATGACTAATGAAGCTCTAATTCCCGTAATCCAGGGGCTGAACATAACCTAAAGGAGAAAAAGCGGGAAATTTTAAATATGAAAAGATGAAGTATTATCTACACTCCAAGACTGAAAGTCAAATTAAATCATAAAATAGTATATTATATTTTTCAATATTTTTATTCACAAATTGTTTCAAACATTTTCGTAGCGTATACATGTATAAACTTCCGAGTAATATTTCAATAAATATGTTTTAGACTAGTTGAGTCACTTTATGTACAGATATTTACAAGTTTTTCAACTCTCTTGATAAAGTTGGTAGGGCACGCCAGTTGTTCGCTTTACAAGCAATATTTCTTTGAGATAATCGTTTCGCGTATGAGAGAGCGAGTTAAAAAGGGGTTCGCAACTTCGCGTTCAAGCAACCCAAGCAAAAACCCGGGGTCGCGGCCCATTTCGTTCAAAAACGTTATAGTCCAAAAGGTGTTTACGTTTTCAATTCACCTTCTTTTGAATGGCAGCCTCTTTCGTTGACCATAACTTAGAAGTGACGTATGGTACGATGCAGATAAACAAGTACGGCAAAACGGCATTCTCAATAAAGGCCAATCCATAAAACAAGGTAGTGTTAGACTTGGGTAAGTCAATCCTTTCGGAGATCTTGGACAACAAAACGCAAGTGATGGCGGCGAAAATCTTCATACTCGTGGTCAGGTTAATTTTGGACACTCTCTGGTACAAGAACGAGTTGAAAGCGACGCCCATTCCCAATAAGAACCCGGCGTATCTCATCATGGAAAAAAAGGGAGTGGTGTCCATGTGGATGTACTCTAGGCGAGCGCACCATTTCAGAGCACGATCGACGGACCACATTGGGTTGAATCCCATGGCTCTAAGACTAGCGAAGGTCAATAAGGCACTGGCTAAGAGTCCGGCGGTGGCCAAGATGTAGTGACGCAAGTTCATTTTATCAAGGACGTTCATTATCTTTTCCATATTCATAGCGAAGGTAAATCCTGGAAAAAGATAAGAAATAAGTTGTAGATGAGCGTTATGTTTTCAGAGAATACCCTCGTTTTAAGCTATTGTTCGAATAAATAGATAAGATAAAATTTTGGGTGCTTACCAATAATGATTCCGAGAAGACACTGGTGAGGGAAATGCGCAGCGATATAAACACGAGAAACGCTGACACAGAAAACCAAGAAGGCGTAAGTACACCAGCAAATAGAGGCCATCAGACTCTTTCTGTTAAATAATATAAATTCATAATTAGATATTTGAAATTCATAGTATATAAAGCTTTCATAGGTACTTACGAGTTTTTGGTCAAAGTTCCGGAATTCTTCAAAATGGCTTCAATCAGGACGTACCAGACTGCGGCTGACACCATAGAGTGTCCCGAGGGACTACCGGGTCCAGTCTCGCATGTCATGGAGTATTGTTTCATCGTGGGGAAAGCGGTTCCGGTACGGTTATAAACTCCGGTTTCATGAACCCACCAATAGGGTCGTTCTCCGTGCAACATCCATTTTAAAACTTGATTGGACCATTCGGCGAGGACCGAAACCCACATGAGTTTCTTTCCAGCAGCACGGTCGAAGGAGTACAACAACGGTGCGTAGATTAAAAAGGCGTATCGAGGATCGAAAACGTTGGAAATCATGAAAAAGAAATCACGATGTTGGGGAAACCTCGACTGCAATGATTCAATTGCGAGAACGCTGTTCTCGTAAACACTGTCCATACTCATTACGACTGACGCCATATTTAAATAAATTCCTTTAAAATAAACAAACAATTAACCCTATTGTTTAATAAATTAAAATAAACCAAGTCATATAAAGAATACTTACAATATAGTTGTCAATAAATCAAAGGGTTGATTCACAAAAAAACTTCTAAGTTAAATCTCTTGAAGAGCTTGTAGTTGGTCAGCTGTTAGCTTCGTAACTCTTAAGTGCGTTATGATTTCCTAACGTGGACGCGGTGGCTTTTATAGGGAGTTTTCCAAAAACCGTTGGCGTCACCCCCTCTCAACAAGTAAGATAACAACTATGGTATAATACAGAGTCGAAAGGGGGGAAAAAGGGGAAAACGAGATTATCTCATCCATTAAAACCGATTATCTAAAAAGGTGAAACCTTTTCCAAAAGCTATCAGCCCGGGAACGCATCCAAGAGAATCATAAGCTTGTTTACCACAATTTTCTTTTTAATATAAAATCTATCGATGCCGTTTCATTGGGTATCGATAATTTCCGTACGTCAACGGTGATTAATAACTGACGCTTGCCCTGAACCTAGATAACTAAAAACATTCACAAGAGTGGGTGAATAAAAAAAAGAAAAAAAAAAGAATTGGAACCGCAAACCCGACTCCCGAGATGGGGAGTTTTCTCAAATTTGTTATTACTGGGAATAACCGTCCAAGGTCGAATTAACTACGTCACTTTTCTTATTTCCCAAGGACGATTACGAGTTGCTATGCTCGTTTTATTACGTAGTAAGGGCTTCCCTCTTCGCCCAGTTATTTCATTTTTTATAATTGAAGGAATTTTGTTTTGAATTTTCGGAAAGTTTTTCGTCGTCTAAGCGATTTCTATTACACGTGATTATGACGTGGAAACGTGAATATCGAATTCGGCCTCAAAGACTAGGAGGAGAGAAAAACACTTTGTGGAAAATTTTAACGTGTCTAGAATAATAAACGTCATCCTTGACATTCCCGGAAAGAAACTAATTCAACCATTTATTAAATGACAATTTAATAACAACTAACCTTATGAAACATTTATCATTCCTTAAAATCTGTTCGTTACAAAGGTTGTTATTGTTTTTTATTAAACTGAACTAAAAGAACTACCGAACTAACGAATAAATGTGTTTATCATTTTGTACGATATAAAGGTTATCGCTACGGTTATTTAACTCGTTGACTTGTGAACATCTCGATTTACAAAAAAAAAAAAAAAAAAGATTAACTTTTTTATATCGTAAGTAATTATTTCTCTATATTTCTCTATATTTTGCGATGAATAAAATGCGGTCAGGTTTGGCCGATTAACTTAAGTATCTCAATGGTTAGAGTGCACTAACTTATCTAAATATTTATGAAAGAATCATTTTGATGAAATATGAAATATTATATTTACGTCCTGGTGCATGCGTTATAAAAATTCGAGGGGTCAGTAACTCTGTGTAAACGCAGCACGTGTTACTGTTAACTTTAAAAGCTTATAAAAGAAATCTGATCGTGATTATCCCCTCGTAAAGAATAGATGTAAATTTAATTAGATGCAAATTGAGAAATAAAATTCTCCGTGCTTAACAGGAACTTTCTCCCCTAAAATTCAATTTCTAGGAAAAAAAACGTGAGTTTTATTCGCATTTTTCAGAAGGGAGTTGATAACAACTCGATAATTACCCGTCATTCCTCTATGCAAATTCCAATAGGTCATTTATAAATTACTCATCAGAGATAAGGGCTCATTCCACGTCATCCATTATAAACGTGATTAAAGTATCGAGACAATCATGGAAATGAATGAGGAACTTTGCCGGCTTCACCGCATCACCGTTCGACATGTTTACCAAGATCCAAGAATCACCAAAGATTCACGTGAACAGTTAGTGGTATTACCCTTATAGGACAAAGTCATTGTTGGAAATCGCATCTTATCTTTTTATAGCTCAATGCAAAAAAATAACAGGAACACCTTTTCAAGGTTTCATTTTGGAAATATTTACTATTAATAGAGATTGTGAATGAAACAGTGATCTAGTTTTCCATGTGTATCGTTAAGTACAGTTCATTTTTTTGGCAATCGAGTTTGCAGAACTAACTGGGACTGAATACAATTTGGACATAGTAGTATATTAGCCACTACTTTTGATCATGTTAAGCATCTTTCAGACTATATATTCAACTTTTTGACCCAATGCCATTGATAATTCAGTCCGTACAACTCAGGTTTAGTCCGAAGTTGCGTCGTGTCGTTTAACTCTTAAAACCCACGTAGTCGTATTTTTATGATATTTGTTTACCCTGCAAGTCCAAGAGACGGTTAAAAATAAAACTGATAATTATTAAGAGATCATCCAATGACGTTACAAATGACCCTAGAGTTATTAATACACGTTAATTACGCAGGTCGGTCAATTAGAGATAACGGAAATTATCCACAGGACACGTTTTCAAAAGCGACACGTCAGCGAAGTACTATCTTCTTCCTTATCTTCTAATTGAATTCAAATTATTCTTCAAAGAAATTAACGAAATATTTAACGAATACATCACTCGCAACCCACGTGTTTTGGCATTCCTGACAGACGCAAACCCTTTGAAGATTGTGCCTAACGTCAAGAATTGACCTATAACCTTTAGAGATTGTATCTAACGTCAAGAAACTATATCGTTTGTACAGTCATTAGCTAATTTCATAATTAACGTAATATGATCTACTTGTTTCATTTAAAACGTCTAGTAACTAAATCCCTTTGTAGCTTACCCCACATCAGCTAAGGTCGATATACTTAAAGCCCAAGAAATTAATGTATAGAATACCCAATTTTCGTGGAAAATTTCATAAAAAGTTTCTTCAGTGAAATTGCATTCTTAATTAATAAAGTTTTGTAACGCTATTGATTAGATACCCTACGACCTTACAGGGTAGACAAATAATAACTGCATTCAAAATATATTTCGCGAAGGTCCGTTACAGCTCATGGGTGTTTGTTTTTCACTTGTAACAAATGTTAATAAAAATTATCAGTTCAAAATAAGAGATTAAATGTTTCTTTCGATCCTTGAATAACGTTAAGTAGAACATACGAGAACATATCAACCGGGAAGAACCAGTTTCAATCAGTGACTAATTTATTGACTAATAAATATTAGTTTATATCAGAATCATCGCGGCTTGGACACTTCCTGCTGTGCTAGGAAAACTTGGCGCCTGTTTCACTGCAAGTATTGAATGGAATAGTATACAGTATAGTGCAATTGAACCGAATTGAACGCAATTATTACAGCCTAGAAATTCAGAACGTATTTTCAGGCAATCCTCTTTAGAAGAAAATTAAAATTGTTGATCCGTTAACAGCGACAATATCAATTATTATCATTTAATCATCGCATTAAGGGGAGTATCGAATTAACATTGGCCTTGTAGTTTTTTTTTCATTTTTCAAGGTTTCATATCCCAAAAGATGTTTATAAAATTATTAGCTTAAGATTTTTAAACTGTCTTATAAGGGGAATCTCTTAATTAGGGTAGGATTTAGATTGTAAACCCGTGGAGAGAGAGAGAGAGAGAGAATTGAAGCGTGGCGCGAGCAGCCGGGTTTATCAAGGGCTCCTTGTTGACGAGAGAGAGAAAAAGGTTTCGAAGAGAGATGATGATTTTCCAACAGGGCTTTGAAAATTATCAAGGACTTTGAGTTTATTAGATGCGTAATCACTTAAGATCCAAGGTCAACCGGGTAAAGCCGCAGTCGAACGTTAAACAAAAGCGAACAAAATGAAGAGGAGAAAATGTGTATTCACTAAAAGCGTAGAATGAATCAATAAATTAGTTAAAGAGCTAGCGCGCCATCGTTGCACGTGGAGCTAGGAAAGAAAATATTTGCATATTGTTGGTTAAGTATATTTATGCTTCTATACTAAAACGCATTAAGTTTTGGTTACTTAACACCGCCACGTGAATTTCCTCGTCCTTGATCTTTCTCCTCTCTTTCTCTCTCTCTCCGTCTCTCTTTCCCTCTTTCTCTCTCTCTAGTTTAAATTTTAAATTACGCAAATTAGGAAGAGGTACTCCCCTCCCAATAGACTTTGAGTTGTTGCTATGCCTCGGTTCTTCAAAATGCATTTTAAGAATTATGACAAAGAAAAAATAAAATGCTGTTTATGGACTTCAATTGAGCCATTCAACGATGGTTTATCATTCTCTGTTTTCAAGCAATTGGCGTCTGATTTTCTAGTTTGGAAAAGGACACCATGTGTCAACCGGCAGGGAATTAACGACTTTATCCCCCTTTAATTATGTAGTCAGGTTAATAATTGCCTCCGAGTATTACGAGTTTAAATTTAAAGCCCCTCGATGAAATTTGAAAATTTCGGGAAAATAACATCAAGAGCTAATTTACATGGAGTAAATTTTAGGGGAGTGGAAATTAAAGTTCCATTGCAGCTGTGTCTCCATGGTGGCAAGCAATGGAACAACAACAACACGAACATTAACAAAGATTTTGTTAAACTTCCTACAACAGGGGGGCTTTAAAATTACCTAAGGAACAAAACTACGTGACTAGAACAATAATTAGTCCAAGGTTTACAAAAGAATATCACCATAATAAATAACAACATAATCATACAGCTATAAATCAATATGACAACTGTTCTGGGGGAGAAAAAAAATATATATGACTTAGATAATTACAACTTTCACTTCCTCCATAGCAACAAGATTTACAAAATAGCTTTGACCCGTTTAAATAGCGATAACGAGACATAAACGCAAAATACAATAAAAAATTGATTGTTTAAACGAATCCTGGGGCTACGGCTACGAGTTAAAGGTTGCCGATGAAAGATTAATCAGATAGAGAAAAGCACTTATGGCTTAAGTCGAACCTAATACATAATTTTGATAAAAAAAGTGCACAAAATATAATTAAGTAAGCTCGATAAGATTTTTTTTTCCGGATGGATCTTGGTTCGAACTCCATCTAGGAAAATTATCAATGTACCACCCCCGCTATTTAGTTTAAGTTTAATATTTCTCATCAAATCCTCTCCCTATCTGATAATATAGAGTTCTTTTCTCTCTCCAATAATCAAACGAATGTATAAATCAATATCTAGGCATTTAGAGCGTTGAGTTTATTTAGTTTAATTGAAATTAAGAAGTACATTTATTTACCGATATGAATTAACTAAATTTTTCTAGTGAATTTTGAACTGTGGCTATGAAATAGAGGAAAAGGATTTTGTCTTGTTGAATAAGCATAGCCAAATTGATTACAGGCATATTAATAATAATAAAAATCAAAGTACACCAATTTGCACTTGATATTATTAAAAGAATTCAGTACATTCAACTATCGTTGTTTACCCAAGTACTTGAGCTAGAAGGTCTTCAATTGTTTGGGTCATACAACCGACTGACACGTGTTTGAATGGGTTATAAAGTTTTGACTTTCAAAGTGAACTTTATTGTCAAACACAATAGGCGACGGTTCTCACTTCAATGTGTTCAGTAAATTAAATTGAAACTCGATCTAGTATTTTGACGTTTGTTTACGAAATTAACTGTCAATCATGATTGGTTGACAACTGTGAACATTCACACCGTATGTATTCGATATTATTTTGAGGGTATTGTATTAGAACCAGTTCCCCTGATATTGGGTGGACGTACGATGTCGCTTAATTCTGATATTGCGAACTGTACAATACGATTTAGTGTAATACCGGTAAGATTATCATTACAATAAAAATACTAATATTAATAAAATAATTTTATTAAGAAATATAACGTTTTATATTTTATATTTAGGCCGTCTTGCTTAGAGAATTTAACCGTGAAACTCAGAAAATCGAAGGAGCCGAATCAGAGCTATATAATTTCATTGTGGACCACTTGGCATCGATTTTCAGGTACTGATAAATGAACGCGTTTTATCAAGATTGGGGAGAGCCATTTCCCCACTATCTAAATCTCAAATAACCTATATTTTTTTTCTTATTTATAATTTTAGGTGCAAAGCGGAATTTAATATAGTTCATAGTTTGACAGAACAAATTGAAAGCGTGCAGAATAATGTAATTATAATTTAACCCGAATTTCTAATTTTTGGTCTGATTTGTAACTATAATGTTTTGGTACACGATAGCAAACTGATATTGTACTTAATCTACTGCAAGAAGAGAATATTCAAAACGACAGTTTTGAATTCACAGTACCAATTGTGTATTTTTTCCTGTACATATTTTGCGGCAAACCATTAAGCGTACCCTCGGAATTTGTATCTATTCTGGATATATTCGACAAATATGTAAGAATTAATGCACTTATTTATACTTATGATTACATATATATAACTTGTCTTATAGGTTTGGCTTTCCACAATCGCCACATTTATATTAACACCGTTTCTTCTGGGGCCAAAGAACCGGTCATCGTATTGGGCTTTATTCTTCATTCTCTATTCAAGAACTATTGGTCAAAGTAAAGTTTAAAACCGACAACTAAATAAATTAAATAACCCAATTAAAAAAATCAATTTAAACGTAGGCGGTTCAGCGCAACTGAAACACTTACGTCCAGTAATATTTCACATTTTCTACGTCCTACCGGCTTTCATTTTGACTAGTTCATTTTACAGCGTTTTACTATCAAAGTTAACGTTACCTCATAAACCAATATACGCTGAAGCTATCAATGACGTATTTACGCATCCATCTATGCTACTCTACGTCACAGCAAAGAATAAATTATCAACTAGTGTGGTAAGATTGAGTTTCTTGAATTGATTTAAAATAAAGAAACATGGATTTCATTATGATCCAGTACCCAAGATTTCCCGATGGCAGCATTGACGACTCCAGGGTTCGAGAAATATATAATTTAAACCAGAATTCGGAGACTTTGGACACATTTACCGAAGCAATTAAGAAATTGCAGAACGGACAACTTTGCTTTGGACTTCCCGAAATGGGAGCCTCGATCTTTATTGACATATTTGATTTTTGCCAAGAATCTCGCAAATTCATGTACAAATCAAAATCTTTCTTCGCCGAATCTCCAAGAGTGTTGGCCGTCAACAGAAAATCTAAACATGATCTCAAGTCAAAACTTAAAGATACGTAAGTCAAACTTTTACTTTAATAGATCTAGATAATTAACATACAGTATTTTTCTCTGTTCCTGCAGAGTTTTCTTTTTACGAGAGAGTGGATTTGCCGATAATTACATAAAGATGCAAATATGGAAAAGCCAGGGCTGCTTCATTCCAGATGTTGTAATTCGCGATCTATTTACGCCAATTAGCATAAAATGCGTGAAACTACCACTAACCATTCTCATCACCGGATTACTACTATACTCAATTATTCTATTATACCAATTGTTTCGTTCTACTGTTTACTAATAACGTGAGGGAGGGAAAGTTGGAAATGGTAAAACAATGCAACCTTTGTATTGTTTTGTACTGATTTCGCCCAAAAAAATGAATCTGTAAATAAAGATTAGATGTTTACGCAGTACGTGAATGCGGTTTTTTATTTACGAAACTAAACAGATATGTAGATGTATAAAAGGGAACAGCTTCCCTGAATTCAGTCTGTAGTCTGAACATAGGTGTATTAATTTTCTGGTTACAAAACGGTATGCTGCGAGGTCTGAAAACGACAAGAATAGGTGAAAAAAAATTGGTTCTCTCTCCATCTGTCATTCCGCGCCGAAGCTTCTGAGTTTAGTCAAAAGCCCTCCCCTCTTTTCAGCCTCATACGTTATTCTATTTATATACACTAAAGAATATTTTAAAACCGTACCATACCCTTTCTCCCAGAGGAAATCGTACCTCTACCGGATGGCAAATTGATTTTGAAACAAAATTCAACGCGCAGCTTCTCATTTCGGATAAACAGTGAGTACGAAAGGGTTGCGATTGAAATATACTTGCTCTTTACAAACTTAAATTGTGAATTAGATATACTAGCAATGTGCAGTTCAGCTGAAAGTTAAGTGAGTGTTTAAAGTCGTTAGCCGAGTCTTACTTGGACTGAACCCAAAATACGCACGTGGTTGGTTGTAGGCGCCGCCATTTTTCAGTGTCGTCTAGTTATAACTAGTTTTTGTAATAATTAAATATTTAACTTTTACCAGAACGCGGAGAATCAGTTTCAGACATCATGGCAACGAACGGTTGTAAATGTATCAATCGAAAGTTGCTGCCCCTAAAGATTGGAATGTTCCTATGGTGGGGAGGTAATTAAAATTTCTTATTTAAGCATAACTAAATAAAAAAATGAAGATAACAATTTGGTGTGTATTTCAGGTCAAAATGCATTGTTCGCTTTCATGTCAGTCCACATGAGGACACTAGGTTTAACCGCGAGCCAAACGGGTATTATTCATTCCTTTTTGCCAGTTGCGCAAGTAACCGGTCAATTAGGAATGGGAGCCTTAGCTGACCGATTCCGAAAACATAAATTCATACTGACCATTGCATTAACATTCGCCGCCGTTGCTGCAACGGCGATACTACACGTGCCAGCTATGGACATTTCCGGTTCCCGTAGCGTCGACGTGACGTTTTACTCTTATTTGTTCCTCAGACTTTTGTTCGAACTGTGCACCGCGACCACTTTCAATATGTTCGAATCCATCGCCATGATTCTCGTTACCCAAAATCCTGGAGCGGATTTTGGAAGCCAAAGGACTTTTGCTACACTCGGTGCTGGAACTTTCCCATTATTGGCGGGATTAATGTTGGATCTTTATAGAGGACCGGAAGTTGCTAGTATCGAGGTCGATTTGGCAAACGGAACCTTGGCAAACGGAACCATCGCAAACGGAACTATGGCAAACATGACCGAGATAATTTATGCACGAAGCTTTGACTTCACAGCGCTGTTTTATTTCTTCGACTTAACCATAATTGGTGCCATAATAATTTGTATTATTTGGTTCAAAGTTGACGATCCAAAGAGACCAGGTTTCACATTTTCCCCGCATGTTTAGTTAAGTTCTCAAGAGGTTTTGCTTTACAATAACGCGTACTCCATAGTGTCAACTGGAGTAAAGCAAAGCCCAGTTAAAACTCTATTCTACATTGCCATTAAACCGGAAGCCTCGATATTCATTTTCACCGTCTTATGTCTCGGTTCCTGTTGGGGCTACACAAAGATATTCGTTCCTTGGAGGATGGCCGAACTGGGGAGCGATCAGTTACTTATCGGGATTGGTCTTTTCATATCTACATTGGTGAGCCTTGAATAACTGGGGCAGAGTGAGGACGTGTTAAATTCATAAATGTTTTTTTAACTTTTAGTTGGGATTAATTTTGGTCATACTCTCTGAACCAATCATAAAGTATATAGGACACGTTCCCATCATGACGTTATCGTTTCTGGCCTACACCACTCGTTTTTGGGGTTATTCTGTTCTAGAAACCCCGGAATATTTTCTCATATTTGAAGGATTGGAAGGGATAACGTATCACCTATTATGGGTAGCTTGCGTTACGTATGCTGCTCTATTCACTCCGCCAAACCTGATAGCGACTGTACTTGGATTCCTCGGCTCATTGCATTACTGCATCGGTACATACATTTTCATTTATAGCCAATCTTAATCGTGGGGTAATTAAAATGTTTTTCTTTCATTTCTTTTGGGAATATTTAAGGTCTTGGAATTGGTGGATTGATTGGAGGTTCAACAATTGGTCATTTCGGGCCTGAGATAGCATTTAGGGGAATGGCTGTGACTTCGTTTACTTGCGCCGTATCTTCAGCGTTGTTTTATTTTGTATATACACGGCGGTATAGTAGGTTGTTAACAGTAGCTCGTTAAGGATATTATTTCAAAAGAAAATGATCTATGAATGTAATCTTTATGATATTAAAGTAAGTTTTATAGAACTTCATCCGATTTAATTTACTTTTTTATAAGTATTTCAAAGAAAACAATAGTAACTTATTTACCGTCATATTTTAGTAAGAATTTCCAAGTCGCGAATAAAGACCGTACATTAACGATTTCAGATAACCCGATAACTTTCTAACACCCAGAGTGTTTTTACTTAGCATTGTAAAACTCGTGAGATTTTAGGCATTTTTTTTTCCAGATAAATAATAATTGAAATACTATTTTTCTGATATATGACATTGTTAATGATTTTTGTTTATAGAAATCGTGTCATTGAACATTAACGCCATTTGCAGTATGTTTGCGTTAGAGTTGATGTATTAGTTTTAAATCTGGTGGATCTTTGTTTTTAATAACAATGTGGTTTATAGAAACGTAGTTTTGTTGGATTGTAAATGTTTGTGGCGCGTTTGTGGACGCGATCTAAAGGCTTTTAAGCTTTAATTTGATGAACTCGCTAATGTCCGAGCTGGATTGAAGCCTATTTCACGTGACAAAACTTCTTTTGTAACTACCAGCGACAATTTTCCATTTAGATTGAGTCGAAATTTCATTTAAAAAACACTACGCTAACACATGCAGATATTAACACTACATAATGGTAACCTTTCTTGTTTTCTAGGTTAGCGCCTTGAAATCGTAAACAGCGCTTAGAAAGTCGATATTATTGATAAATCTAAAACAACATAAATATATACTCTACACCAAATGATATTCATTCGTAGAAGACTTATACTATATATATATACATTTCACCTCATTCAAAGGAGAGCGAGGCAAGGTGAAAGTCAGCGTTACGTTATAAGTTCGCTCAAACATTACATTAACCCATAAATAATGAAGTATATATTAAACCCAGATTCATTTACGAGGTATTACGAAGCACCCAAGCGTGTAATTGAGATTTTGTGTTTGCAGTGCCCGCACTCAGTTTAAAAAACTAGAACACCACGGGTGAGCGCGCATTAAACCCCAAACCGGAAAAACAAAAACATTACCCCAAAAAAGGAGCGTTGCCTGAACATGGCCTTCTTAAGGTTTGTCACCAACCTAGTAAGTTTCTACATTAATAGAAGAATAAATAGGTTTTTATGTATAAAAGCAATTATTTAATTAAACAGGTATTACTGTACGCGGAAAGAGACAGAGAATCTTTCACTGGTTTTTACGCGTTGTATTATAATGACCTAATTGCCAAGCTTAACATTGAGTACGCAATTACGTTTGTACACTTAAAAAACTACGATTAAGTACATTTACGTATTTTGTCCCAAAAGGCACAATTTGACCTTTATGGGCGAAGGATGGGAAAACGAAGTACCCAAACCGGTCAACAAAAGCACTCCCGGGGCCATGGCGACCCTACTCCGAAACGTATAAATTTGTCTAACAATAGAGACCCTCTTTAATTTAAATTCAAACTTTACACAGGAATCGGATTTCTTTCTAACCCCTACCATTTGCGATTACGACGTATTTACCTCTTTTGAATGCACTAAAATTATCTATTCTATTGACATGGGTCTATTAACCACACCGCAAAAGACGAAAGCCGATATATTTCGAACGTCACTCACTTTTCAAATAGAGGTCAGTATTATTTACTGAAAACCAATTGGCTTTGAATGATATCAAGGGCAGGTCAAGTTTTTTAAAATAAAGGATTGCTTTTGAATATTGATTGCTACTATGTCAATATTGACTACATATTTAAATTAAATAAAAAAGTTTATCTTATAGGTGTGGATTTGCCTGATTCTTACGATCATCTTGATCCCTTTATCCTGGACTTTCGTTAAACGCTGCATCTTCAAAAAAAGGAAATTCCACACGTTGCAAACGCTTCTAACTTATTCATTCGAAACGTTCGCTCACTTACTCGGACACGGTAAATACTAACACAACTTAAACCGCACGTGTTCAAACTAGAAACCAGTAGACCTACTACAATAAAGAAATTTACATCTTAGAAACTGAAATCAGCGCTAAAGACAAACGATACCTATGGAAACCATTACGCCTGTGTTTCTACTTCATAATTATGGCCTACAACAGCATTCTACTGGGTTTCATGGCCTACCCTAGCGGAGATTTTGTTTGCAACTCTTATTTGGACGTCCTAAAATATCCGAAAATGCTCATATTCGTCGTATCGGGATCACCAACTGATAAATACTTGAAGGTGGTAATTTTTACTTAAATATTAAACAAATTGTAAATCTTATAATAAAAATGTACAGAATTTAATGGAGGATTATCCGGAAAAATATAAAGAATTATCAAGTCACATTTACACCGGAACATCAGCGACGGACAATTTTCAAATAGCTATGGATCCCAAGGTGCATAGCGCCATCCCGACAAACAAATGGGGCTTCGGCGCGACAACGAGCTACCTCGAAGTGTGTGACGCAAGATTTTCGAATGTGTACTTGAGTCGCGAAAACCACGCAACGTACCATTATAGTTACATATTTCGAAGGGACTTAAATCAGGAAATCAAGAAGAAAATTCAATGGATGTAAGTTTACCCTAAGACCATTAAACACAGTGGTTAATGGTCTTGTTCACGTTATAAATAACCACGTTGGTTATATTTTTAATTCCTTACAGAACTACAAGTCTAATCGAAGGAAACTGTTACGCTAATAAATTTACCGAAAAATTCCCAGGAGCTAAAGCGTGCATCGACTTGTACACGTACAAAGGGCAGAAATTAGAGGAGATCAACACTCATCATATATTTCTTCCTTTATTGTTCTACTCAACTGGGATTATTTTAGCCATTTTTCAGCATTGCTATCACTTATATACCACCTGGATATAGTGAAGATGTTTACCTGGACATAAAAGACATAGAGAATTTGTAAAGTATTTATCATTAACGAGCATGCTTTTAGGACACGTAGAGGACCAGTACACTAAATGTGCAAAGGCTGAAACGCACGGACGTTAATCCATTAGGAAGTCATTAATCACACAGTTAATATTTTAAATAATTACAATCAGACTTATCCTTGATCCTTGTAAAAACAAAATGCAAAATGAAAAAAATAAAAAAAAATAAATAAATAAAATTTGTGAGTGATAAATGTTTAATTTGACTGTTTTGACATCAACATCTACATCTCATATCATAAACCCATAGTCAAACTATTTGTTTTGAAACGTATTATTATTTAACCAAGACACAGCACATCTTTCCCTCCTGTGGGCAGTCGCTTGAATCGCGTCTGAGACCGTAAGTACACCATTCCATACACGCTCCCAGTTCTTTCGTACATGGGTTATACGTCGAACCAGTCATCTTTCGTGAAACCACAAAAAGTCACGGACAAGAAATTGCGAGGTTAAAAATCGGAGACAGAACAAAAAGTATTCTCACTTGGTAAGATCCTTGTCCACCCATGAAACCAGACTCCGCAACATCTTAGTATAGTCGGATGTAATTAAATCAGAGGATAATAGCTAAGGAATTTTAACTTGATAATGGCTTACCAATAGACAGAATACATAAAGTTGTGAAGAGCAGTAAAAACGCAATTCGTGGCATTTTGTTTTTGGTTCGATTTAAAGAGTTCTGGTCTCAAAGACAATCGAAATAATTATGAATTTTGAGCTACGCGTATGAATCATTTATCATGAAAACAACGCGGGGGGAGGGGAAGTTAGCATTTGCGCTGTATACCAGGAACGCATTCGGGACACCGTAAGAACGTCGAATCGTAGAATTGGCCTGGTATCGTGAGCTCATACTTTTGTATAAAATCGTTACCGCCTTCGTTCTCAGCAACTCCTTAAATCCCGTTTCTAGTGGTATCGAGAGGTTACAGGGCCAAGGTTTAACCTTTATGGAACCTTAAAATATATTCTCAAGTGCCATACATTTCTGAAACTTTTAGGCCTACGGAGGAAGCGAAACAAAGTTCAAAACCAATTTTGAAAACTTCTTTCGAAATTTCGGATACATTTTTGAGAGATAACTATAGATAGGGTTATTGGCAATGAAACTTAAAAGGAAGAAATCCCAACTAAAAATTTTTGTGAATGTTAAGTTTTTAATTTGAAAACATCAATATTTTTATAACATTGACCCTGACAAATTGTTATTATTATTTAACCAAGACGCAGCATATCTTTCCCTGCAATGGGCAATCGCTTGAATTTCTTTGGACCACTCCGCCACACCTTTCCATACATTCACCCTGTTGTTCTTTACATAACTTAAACGGCGGTCGTGGCACCACCTTTGTGAAACCACAAAAAGTCATAAACATAAGTATTTTTTTCAACCTTCCCAAAGAGTAAATAGGAGAAATAGAAAAAGAAACATTCTCACTTGGTAACGTGGCAAAGATCCACCATCTTAATTAGCATAGTCAAAAATTAAATTAAAAGTTAATTATATCATCTCATAAAATAAATCAAAGACGTGTAAAATAATTAAGGGATGGCTTACCAATAGATTGAATAAAAAAGAGAGTAGAAAAGAACATCATTAAAACGACAATCGATACTTGAATTCGTGACATTTTGTTATTCGAAAATTTGGAATTTCTGGTTGCCTTACAAAATATGTTTTCCGATTTAAATTAAGTTCAGAGTCCAGAGTTGTAGCAGCAGCGAAGAGAACCGAAGTAATTATCAACTTTGCGCAACGCGTATGGAACCTTTATAACAAAAAACAATGCAGGGGTATACATAGAGTCATCAACATCAATGCCACACAGAACCATATGGAATTGGGTAAATCCCTTCATTCACACCTGCGTTCCATTAAAGTCTAGGTGTAATTCACGTCCTAAATTAATTTTCGCAAATGTTTCTAAGAGTCGTATTAAGAATAACGATGATTAATTATATATCCTAACCTCATTAAGGGCATTAACAAATTGCGAATCTAGAGCTAAAACCAAAACCCAGCACCGAAATTCAAATAAAATTAACCAACCTTTTCTGACAAGCAGTACGCAACGAGTTATTATTTGTAGGAGAGGTAAATTTGAATCATACAAGTGTACCGTAAACTAAACACTTTTGATTTTATAGCCTATACGACTACACTGTCGTTCTAGATGCACTGTATAACAGAGAGGAAACGGAAATTCGAAAAACATATATGCTATAGAAAAACTGGTATTCCCAGGGTTATCGTACGTAACATGTCGTAACAGAAAGGGAAAGTTTCGAAGTAAAACGCAATACCCGTTATTGTATCGTCTGATGCCACTGAATTTATTATTATTACAATCAAGGGTATCATTTCAAAGTGCCATTTATTAAACATTCCTGAAACTCGAACAAAAGTTCGTAACCCAATTTGACAACAACTTTTCTTTTGAAATTTAAACCTTTTGAGAGATAACTATAGATTGCTATTGGCAGTGTGAAGTTTAAAATAAAGGGAAAGTGAAACAACCGGTAGGAACTACACACTTTGTCAACAAACCAATCTGACGGTCGGGAATTCCGGAATTAGTATTTAGTCAACAGCCCTGTTTGCGTGAGTGACGCGACTAAAAGGCATCTTTGATAAACAAAACCTCGAAATTAACACGAGGGTAAAATATTTGGCCACGTATATACGCGAAATATTTGGAGGTATCGGGAGACAGTGCCAGTGAAAATCTCGTCGTCTGCGAATGGTATTTTACTAAGCAGGTCCCCTTGTGTAGAAAAATTATCGCTACCATAAAAGCCCAACTGCCAGACGCTAACTACGTTCCTTCAAGCTCGCTATCTCGTTAATTTACAACTTATTGCTAAGTTGTTGGTCCTCTTCGCGGCTACGAATCATTCGGGGGTGCCCCGTTTCGGGGATGGCGCCTGCGTTGCACGCGACTGAGGACGCGCGGCCCCGAGTTGTCGTCGTCTTTTCCCGCGTACGGCGCCGTCTAGATTGATAAAGAGCGCGAAACCCCGCCGTTGGAATGGATACGCCAGTCGAATCTGTTGTGCCAGAACTTAATAGCCTTACTCTGCCCTGTGTCAAATCCTAACGCGATGACAGCGAGCCAAATATTCCGAGAAGGACCATAAAAATTACGAGCATCGTCTTGTCTTTCATTCCACAGATTTTTTCCCCCTCCCGAGAAGTGTTACGGGCCAGCTTGTATACTAGTTTATACACTAAACAAATAGCTACATAGTGGTTTGGGGATGTGTCAGTCTTCGCGAGAAGTTCATCAACAGAAGGTTACCAACACCAAAAACTAACATTTTGACTTTCCTTCATCGTCCTCTTCGTTTCTCTCGAAATCAAAACGTTTATTGTAATAATTTTTTTGGAGAAATCCTGTATTAATATTGATTTATTTCGATGTTAGTGGCTCCTGCTACACTGGTTGTTAAAAGAAATTCTAAATAATGCGAATGTTTGCAAATAAAACGTAAAATAATGATATGCAGTCGAAACATTCTGACGTTAAAAGTTTTAAAGTAACCTGGCAACTTTGTCAAATTCGCCAGCTATCATTTGTCGAAAGATAAAGATGGCATTGCCATAGCGCTATACTTAACCAATCAATATGCTCTCGCTTAGAATAACCTGTTTCTAAAGACATTTCCAGCTAACCACTTAATTAACTTCTGAATTAATACGATATATAACTAGCTAGAAGATTATCATATACGCAATCGTATTTTAAACCAAGTTTGTTGTGGTTGTCCCTAACAAACCCAAGTTAACGATTCTGGGTTTATTTCTTAATATAAAATATTTTATCATTTTTATTAAAGATGGATGTACTTTGATATTTTAAAATGCATGCATTTTATCAATAGCCTTGATACGAAAAGTGCTTCAAACCCCGAGGCAACACTACATTTTGGTCTCAAGTAGTTTGTAGATGCATTTAGGAACGCCTTTGTAAATTTACCAACAACTTAAAGGAAAGTGCCCTTGTTATATTCCTTGAAACCTCAACTTCATATAAGAAATATAACAAACAATATTCATATATGATCGAACCATAAGGTCAGGCACCTGTACAAAGAATCCAATTAATGCGTATAGGTGTGCAAGTTGATGAGATGCTTTCATATAACTTAATAAACTCTCCCTCTCGGTCGTACTTGTCCCGAACTAACCCGGTAATCCTATAGGTCCTTAATTAAGAGATTTACAACTTTCGTCCGCGGGTGTATATACCTGCCGCAAGATAATGATGTCAATTGATTTTTCCCGTGCACTTTGACCCGTACCTAAAGTAAGGCTGTGGTTAAGGAAATAAAGTCCAAAATCACGCAAGGCCTAATTTAGTTATAAGTTCTTCATTTCGGTAAAAAGAGACGGCCAAAAAGGTGAAAATTTCAGATGGTAAGTTTACGTCATGCCTACGCTTAGCCAATCGGTCGTCTTCCGTTATACTATCCTACCGTGCGCAAACTTATACGCCATTTTGAGGGAAAGAAGAGGAGCTAATTAAGAAGCATCCAATTCTCGTGAAATTTTGTTTAGGTTAACGATTTTCCAAGTATCAATAAACCTTTTCCCATACCAAGATTATCATTGACAATTCCTGATTTCTTGTGAGACCACGAAAACACAATAGATATTTTTCCCCGAATTTTGTAAAAACTAAATTCCTTGAAGAATGTCGTCCATAAAGTTGAGATTGACGTCAACCGGAACCATTAACGGATGATGACACTGTAGTTGACGAAAGGACATCTTAAAAGTCGGACAAACAAAATGAACAAGTATATTTTTCGAGCCGCAACCCATCATCGTAGGTATAGGTTTCGGTTTTCCATGAAAATTATATATTAAGAAGGAGGAAGAGACTCGATGTTGGTGGTTGGTGATGTGGGAGGACAAAAGTAAAGTGCATGGAAGGAATTCATCGCGGAAGAGTCAGGCCCCGAGATCGCCCCGAGAGAGAGTGAGTGAGTAGAGAGCTGGAGGCAAGACCTTATAAAACCAGGTGAAAGAGGGGACGTATCCTCATTTTAAGGCAATCCCTCGTCAAGGAAAGTTCGTGGAATATTCCCTGAAATTTCCGCTATTGGGTGATGGGGCTTATTTTAGCAATTTGTCAACGATAGATATCACCACCACTTTGCATTTATATTAAGAGAACATCCCCCCAACTCAACGGTATATTTTTCAAAACCTGCCAACGCCAACCAACTTTTGCTTCGAAGACACCTGAAGTTTCACGGGAAAAGGATTTCTTTTTCGTTGCTGCATCATCTGATTCGAACGATTGGTTTTAGAAAACCATCATTTAAATAACATTTCTTGCCTGATAATTTTAAGTTTTAATTATTGAAAATTAAACCCGGTTCGGTTTTGCGTCAATTGTTGAAAAAAACAGAACATCATTAAACTATTTACAATGAAATCGTTATTGGCGGCGTTCACCTTACTTTGTATTTGTATATCGTTAACGTCGTGTTCACCTGTTCTAAAGGTAATTGGTTTTTTTTTCCTTCTTTTATAATTATTATTTCTCTGCTGGAAATTTTGAAAACAATGTCATTCCCTTACATTTTTGATCAAAGAAAATTGGTTTTCATTAATTTCATCTTTCGAAATTAGAAATTGTAAGAATTATAGTTTTGGATGCGTTTTGCGCGTTATTCATTCGTAATGCTAGCGAACGAATCTGAGTTCTCCGATTCTATGGAGGAAGAATATAGAAGTCGAAAATCAAACAAGTGGTTAATTTCGGCTTACGAAATAATTTATTATCTCGTGATTTAAAATTAGCCTGAGTTATTCCAGTATTTTGGTGTTTAAATAGAGAAGGTAATTAAAAGAGGCGAATTTACGAGTGAATTACAAATAATTTAACTAGACCTCGTTAACATGATATTAAGTAAAATATATTTGGTATCTGACAATGTTTAACCCCAAATTTAATAACGCAACTGCAATTGCAAATAAAAAGAGGCATAAAGATGGCGTCGAAGCGGGTAATATTAGTGGGAACGTGCTATCACATAAGAAATCGTACTATATTGGAGTGTTTTAGTTCTTTTGGCACGTATCTCCAAACAGAAGCGACACTCAAACAAAGCCTAGTGTTTTTAAACGATAAAAGGCAAAGCAAATATTAATTCTATCGAACTCTTCCATTAATACCATTTAGAAATTATTTTTTCATTCTCCCTCACATAAGGGCAATTTCGAAATAGCAAAAAAAAAAAAAACAACAAGATAGTATGGATTAATAATTCAAACATAAGTAATGTAATACGCAATAAGTCTGTCACAGTGTCACTTTCCCCAATTGCCTAACGCTAAATCTCTTAAAGAAGTTCAATTTGTTGGCACGTTATTTTTACACGTTTTACTCATTAAAAAAAACCCAAGTAAATTAAAAGTCAGACTTATTGTTGCGATGTTTCTTACGATTAAAACTAAGAAATTCCCAAGACTTATCTTTCCTTTCAAAAGGACTTTTCTCGTCAAGATTATTAAACATTGGGATAATTTCTTCTTTCGCATTTCATATTTAATTTTTTTAAAGACTTAAGGATGATGATATCTTTAAGCTTAAAATCCTTAATTAACGAATGCAACCTTAATTAATTAGTTTTGGAATTAATTACGCTCTACCGTACTATTAAGTATATAAAATGAGGTCGTGTCAAGTTGTAAAGTGTCATCAGGTAACATAATTAAACACTTAAACAAGAAAAATGGAATAGAAAAACACAATGGTCAAGAAATATTGCCGGAGAGAGCGGTCATCTAAAAATGGCCAATAAATACGCCAAAATTGAATCGAAGGAATTATATTGGCCTAGAAAGTTCGCATTTTAGTCAACAAAAAGATAACGAGCGATTGTTGTTTTCTCTTAAATCAAATCTTTATTCCTGGAAATTTTGAAACTTCAGAAAAATGTAAAAACCCTTCTTTTTTTCTTCGTTCGCGTGATGAAAGCCATCATTTCTTACCCCTTTCCGAGAAAGAAATTTACTTCCCAATAATTTGATCCCCAATATGCTGAGTCGCTTTCTTATGTAAAGGGAAGAAAAACACCATTTACTTTATGGAGTCTATTCATTCTTCGCCTTAGTAAAATCCCGTATAAAAGAGCAACCAAAACAGATCTCTAACCAAAAAGAAAATGGCTAACCCGGACCGGCCATTATAAAATTTCTATAAAAGGTCCTTGAATCGAATATAATGCACTCCTATCAAAGTCTAACGAGAACTTCCGACAATCCTTTTGAAATTCGAAAAAAAAAAATAATAATAAAATGGTGTTTTTGATCCTAGAAAAATCCCAATAGCTTAACTTTTATTTGTGTGAAAATATGATCTTTATAGTAGAAGGTTCTTAAGTTTAGAAATGGCGCGATTTAGGCTTAGAAACAAAGGTTTTCCACGTGTTTTCCATCCACGCTTGAACATAATTCAAAACAAAATGGTTTCCGCACGAGCGTGCTAACTTCAATTTAGAAGCGCGTGCTAAGAGAATTAAAATGGTGGGAAAATTGCATAGGTCTCTTCTCAAATTACTTAACTCGTTTTTCGAGCTTCTTTCGACCATTTTAACTTGACCCATTCCATTACCACCCAACAATATATCTCTGTGTATTTTAACGTCTTTTTAGACCAATATGATTGGAGTTGTTTTTGCGTAGGAGGAAGTAATTGGAAATTGAGGGAAGTAGCTTGGCACAGAGTTAAGCCCAAAGTCGTGTTATTAGAGGACGTCTCATTTACGTTGGCTCTTCCTAGATTGGGAACGATACTTTCGGGCTAAGATCCGAGAGAGCTGAAGGTAAACAGCTAACGGAGAAATAACTTCTAGCCTAGCTATTAAGCTTAAGGGTGTAGGACTGTACGACGAGGTAGGAAGAGAGCAATCCGCCTATAGAATAGTCTTTGTTCGGTGACCAAACACGGAACGGACGGACGGACGCAAAAACAGCTTATGAGGGGAACGAAATGGCCATGCTGGACGCTAGAGAGTGGTCAACAGGAACAAAGCCTATATCATTTCGTAGCTAGGATCAGGATAATGTCAGGATATCTTGGTGTGTACAGTTTCGGAGAAAGATAGAGGCTGGAAACTTATGAGAGAGGGATTAAAGCGACCAAAACTTTATAAGACCTCGATTTTGGTTAAAATAACGTAAACTCCTATACAACAAACAAAACGTTTCAACCAAATTTCATGATCTTTCCACGCAGGTCGAAATGTATACTACGGCCTAATTTAGAACCAATGGTTTGGTTTTAAGTTTAATTGATTGAAATTTACTCCAATCTAAATCCAGGATTAAATTATATAGTTTCATTTTCCATTTACAATGAGCTTAACGACTTAATGGATTAATTTAAAATAGGTATCAAGATGTCTACGAAGGCAATTAGAGATGCACGATGGAACCCTTTTAAGTGCTCCCTATCTTTTTGATCAGTTTAATTAAGAAATTAAGTGCTAATTTAATTAATGGGTCATCCCTTAAACACTCCAATAATAACATGAAAATGGTGTCCCTTATAGGGCAAAATGCCATGGAACATTTTCATCCCCTTAATTTAGGACAGACTTATCAGAAACACCCTGTATCATGATCAGAGCATTCTTGATACCCGATTAGCCTCTAGCTCTCACTCTAGTTTCGTTTTGTCAAGAAAGAAAAAAACAAAGTTGTTGCTTTCTTTCTTTACTATAAATCTACTCGAATAAGCATCAAGAGGGAAAGGATTTGTCGCTCAACAGCTAGTTTCGACTATCCCCAAATAATGAGGTAAAAAAACAAGAAACAATGATCTTAGGAGTTATCCTCTTAAGGTATAAACAGAAGTTCAAAACCCGAACTTAAGAAATTCTGATATTTAGAAAATGACCAATTTGGTCGTGAAGAAAGTAAAACTTTCAAATCTCTGAGAGTTAAAAGAAAAACTTACAAAACAAAATTAAGACTTGCAAATGGACATAGAAAAAAGTTTGACCATAATGGTTTAAAAATAAAAATGAAAACTCGTTAACTTCATGTAACGTACTTCAAAATACACAGTTCTAGTTTCTCGAACAGATCTTTCTCGGGAGACTAAACGCTTTGTGACGCCAATGTTTACGATACGGAAAGAAATTTCGAATATTTGCGAAGAAGAAATATAAAACAGCAAAAATATATCCCGCGTAGTGTCAATAACAATACATATATTTTTTCAAAACCAATTTTACGAACAAATAAAAATAAAACAAAACAAAATATTCTGCACGTAGGTATAATATTTGGGAGTTCTTATATATGAATAAATAAATAAATACTGACTACAAATTCAAGGAAACACAATGCAGAGATTTGATGTAAAACTTTCTGATTTTGCAACCTTTTCGATACATATATATATATTTCATTTCAGGAGCAAATATCTCCTAAACTATCTCGAAGTTTATCAAGAACCAAACGACAATCAACCGAACCGACGCAGTTTGAAGTGTTTCAGATAGAACCTGACGAATCAGGACGTAAGTTTCAATGGCACTTTAATAACATAACATATGCCACGAGCGCTTCAAGTCAAGCGAAACTGAAATTGCATATTTTACAACTCTTCACTTGGTTTAACGTCAAACTGAAGTTAAGTTTACAACATTCATTTGACCCTTAATATCACTGCTTTGAAGATAATTGAAAGCCAACAGATTTGGAAAATTACATAAAATTATGACAGACCGAACTTCAGACAAATAATTTTAGATCGTGAAATTTATTCAAGTGTCTTTGGAATGGATTATTAGGGCAATCGCGTTATTGTTAAGATGTAAACATCATCCCACAATGAGTACACTTTACATACCCACTTAAACACGCGATACCTTGGTCGCCGCGGAGGAAGTGTATTGTATTCTATTAAAAGAATCTGAGCGCCGGAAGCGAATTCGCTTCATCTCGAATTATCGTATATATATAAGTGTCCCTCAATCTACAACCCATTGGCACGGGAAGTTAATCCCTGCTGAACAACATCATTAAATTACTTCATATATACACACCAACGTTCCCTGGCTTTCTTCCCAGCGAGAGGTACAGTTAAATCAATACCAAAACTACATCACCCCCGTGTCGAATTACCAAATTCAATTTTACTAAAGTTTCAAACTAAGTACTCCCGAAACACTAAGCCAAATGATATTATCTTGAATTAGTTTTCCCAAGTCTTAACGAATGCACGCTGACTTATTAAATCAATTTCAATTTAGTTCGTACATATTACTATTTAACCTTTGACCCTATATATATTCAGGGTTCAGTGGCTTGTGATTAGTATTTAATCCAAAGTTATACGCGAATGATTAGGTTGACTTGGTATTTTTTTCGTTGGCTCATTATAATCTAATGCAATTGCTAAGTAGGTATTTGCTGTAGTTTCTAATTACACGGTATGGGAGGAATAAATTTCCTGAAAACGTTTCCCCTTAATCAACCAAGGCTTAATTCTCCGTTTTTGTTCCGGGTGGTACCTTATGGGAACTGAGTATGTATAAAACTCCCTAAGGCAAATCCTTCAAAAGACAAATTAGAGAAAGTACGAAAAAACTCAAACAAAATTTTTTTCATAATCCCTTGTCGGCACTAACCAGAAGAAATTATTGGCGCACGGTACAAAATATGCGAATGCAAAGTGAGCAGGTACTCTAGTAAGCTGACGACGCGTAATTGAGTCATGATGGGGGTCAATAAGGGGATATAATACCCGCATCAACTACATCTCCAAGTATCATCACAGCAACGTAAATAATCCCTTTGCCGCTTCTTCTAAGCATTTTATGGTCTTAGTATAGGCCTAACATTTTTCCCGCGTTTTGACATTAGGCCCCAAAACGAGCTTACAGGGACAGTTACAAATTGGTTTATTGTGTTCGTGATGGAATAACAACAATCCAATTAAGCTTAAAAATAAAATCAATGATTGAATAATATAGATGGTAACAAACTTCAAAGCTAGCTTAAATTGGTTTATCGCGTTCGTGAAACCAATTAAATTTGAAGTATTAAAGCAATGAAGAATAAGTAACTTTAATGTTAGCTTAACTCGCGATGATGTAATAAAATGATACCCACTGACGTAGGGCGGTTAATTCACGACGTCACAACTGATTATAAATCCATGGATGCTCATAACAATTAACCTCGCAGTTTTCTCCACAGGGTTTCGTCTCATTAATTACAAATTGCTACTATACGCTACGGGTTAATTGATTTTAGATAATTATAATTTTCAGAATGCGTTTTCGTGAGATCGGAAGAAGGGGTGTACACCTATTCGTCAACCGGTGGCCAACAAATATGCGGTTTATACTTAATCACTCAACCAGGATTTTTTGTAGAATTTGAATTCGCCGACTTTGACATCGGTTGCAGTAAAGGGGGTCTACTAAGCGTAAGTTTACGTGTTGGATTTTAGTTAGATATTAAATTTTAGGGGAGAGAAGATGATCGTAAAATTTTAATGCCAAAAACCAAAATTGCTTTTCAGGTAATAGACGGTTGGGAACTTAACGGACAGTTCTTCCCAGGGGACCATGACCATCCTAAACCCAAATCTCATCGATTCACGGAATTTTGCGGCGCGTCTAAACCATGGAAGACACTCAGAATGTCTCAAAACGTGGGCCTCGTAGCCTTTAAAGTACCCTTAGAAGGAGAGGGTTTCACGGTTGCTGTTAGATTCAGGGAAAATCCAAAACGTAAATGTTCAAACTCAAAATCTTGGAAAAGCTAATTAGAAAGATATACTAATATTGTCTTTCAGCTTGCAATGTTATTCTTCAAGAACCACAGGGTGTTTATACATTGCGAAATTACGGACGTCGAAACAACTGCAGTGTTTCTATTATCTACCCCGAAAGCATTAAAATTTTGGCCACCAGTGTTGGAGTTCCCAGTTCCAGAAACTTTGAGATGGAAACTGGAATCTTGAGGAAGGTGAGCTATTGTTTAACATTTCATACACTTTGCAAGCAGACGATAAATTGTATTTAGGCTGTCAAAATGGCGGCCAGTGATACGCGAAAATGAAATTTTCAATAGGGTGCATGATAGCGACGTGCCACGACTACTTTACCGTTCCCATATTTTTTAAATTTTCCCGAGTAATTTAAGCAATATTTTCATAATAAGCAACGGTTATAATTACGATAAGGCATATTCCAGTATCTGGTTTCATTTGAACCCCAAAAATATATAAAACTTCTTACTTACATGAGTCGTGAGTTTAGCATTGCGAGGCTGCTTTTATTTCGCCACATTTGGTTTTGTTAGTTGGTGATCGATTTGCCATCATTACTGAAAAAAAGAAAAAATAATTAGGCGGCGATTGATTCTTAAATTTAAAGGAGATTAAATCCCTATAAAACTAGAGAGTAACTGTGATAATGAAATCTTTAAAGTGTCATTATTCTTAGTGTAAACTTCCACTAATAAGAATAAATTTTAACAACGTAGATTGAGGGAAAAGTTTTAGCCAGTGCTGCTATAGCTGCTAAAATATCCAGAGTTCTAATGTTTGCGTTTATAATTAAAACAAACGGCCTGTCTCTACAGTTTGACGCGAAAGTTTATCTTTCGAACGACTAGACGAAACGAAAATTTACCTACCTACCGACGAATAAATGAAGTAGGGAAGGTCCTTGTCATATTTTAATTGCTATTGCGAAATATAATATAGGACTTCAGCAATATCTAGTCGAGATCTTGCAGTCAAATTTTATTGGGACTTCTATTATAATTATCTTAACGTAGATGACTATCTCTTAATAATAGTGCAAACAAAGAAAACGCTAATTACCCCTAAGCCTTTGCGTCTGCTTAGGCCTAATTTAGCTCGATTTAAACAGACAACCTCCTTCCCCCCACCCCATATGATCTCTTAAAATATCGGGAATGGGCATTTCAATTACCATTCAATTATTAATTATTACAGTGCAAGAAACGAGGTTTAGAAGACTACTTGGAACTAAAAGGTGGCGATGGTTTAGACCCTGGCTTTATGAACCTGGTGGATGATATCTGTGGACTCGATTCAATACCAAGTAAAGATATTTTTAGGATTTCCTAAGCATGCTTTGCTCGAAATAAATAAAAAAATAGGCTTAAAGAGCTCATTTCAAAATTATTTATGAGGGTCTTATCTCTAGTACTTAAAAACTAACAAAATACTTACATAACAAACGAAAAGGTTACGCAAAGTTCTCCACACATTGTCAAGAGAAATTAGGCTTAATAATTGGCACACGTTTATTTTTGGGACGCCTTTTCCTCTCGTAAGTCTCGTTGTGCCCTCGTGAACTGAAGGTTGCAGCCGACCACCACAGCTAACTCGATCATGCGTGCAACTTGCGTGATCGAGTGGGCTGTTCTAGTACAATATAACACCCTTAGCCAATGACTGAGACGTAGGTCGGAATACGTCACGAAATACAAACTTCTGGGCGCGAAGAAAATAAAGGGTTCCTAACAATTTTTGAGCATTATATAATAATTATAAATTAACTAATAAGGTTAATTTATATGAAGTGAAGGGTTTTTGATGGTATTAAATTAAACCAAGTCTATTCTTAACAGGCGCGAGAAGTCTGGACATTTTTTGCGGAAACACCGCCGTCCGATTGGTTTCGAGTGGTCGTTTCGACAATTCAATTACTTTCAGTTTTGATCTCGTCTCTGATCTTTCAACACCCTCGTACATTTGCCCCAGTCTTCTGGAAGAGCTTTGATATCGCAAAACGGTAAGATCTTCTCGAGTTTTTAATTAGTTCAGGCTCCGATAACTGGACGTTTCCAAAAGTGAGCAGCAAAGCGTAGCCAAAGATATATATAGAAAGAGTACTTCGTAAGAGACTAACTCCTGTTTATACATTTTTTTTTCGCCCACCTTCTAGAACTTTTCTGAAGATAGTGACGAGAAGATAGCGGAAAAAGGCGTTAAAGATAAAAAGGTATAAAGATGGCAACTTAATTACCATGAGAAACTTAATTAAGAAACGAAAGAAGGCTTCGTTTTGAAACGTTACAACATTCCTTTTTTAATTTAACCTTTTTCATCCGACGCGAAATAAAAGAGTCTATAAAGCGTAATTAAATATTCTGGTGAAACTCGACGATCCTCATTTTGCTTAATCAAGAACAAGCGTTATTTTTTTGGAATGAAATGTTTGAAAAAATTGTTATATCTGCTGAAAAAACCGTCTTTTGACTTAATAACTATTAAATTTCGTATATATACACATAACTAAAACTACCTAAGATATTCGACTATCATGATTTCTTGTAGTTGTTCCAATACTTCATTAAACTTGAGAAGAAAAAAAATTGTGTTCCCGTCTATTTTTTGATTTTCCAGCATACCTCAGGAAAGGACTAATATATAAAACATCCTACGTTTATAATATATAAAAATAGCTTGTCCTTCTAGCTTCTATTAAAGTTTTAGCCTTAAGGCTAAAATATATTACATTTTGAAAACTTGGAACCTAATTTTATGGGTGGCAGAGTTTTATAATGCATGAAAAGGTTTCTATTTCCTGAGCTACTTAATTAACATAATAATATCATGCGGGGGTAAGTTTACACGTAATCTAGCGATGTTATTATTTCCTTGATTACTTTTCAACAACAAAGAGCTCATACCACAAAATATGAAGAGGACCCCCTTTTTAAGATGCGATGTAAACAGCAAAATATGTACAGTACGTTAAAGATATAGTATAGCTGTAGTTCTAAGGAATTGTAGGTGTATATGGAAGGTTCACGCCTGGAATCATCAGCCTCATTTCGTTTAGCGAACAACAAGAAATAATTTAAATACCAATTAAATTTATTGCGCCTTTTAGTACAAAAAAACAAGAAGAAAATCAGAAAAATAGTGATGTTATTGAAGGTTAGGTCTACCTCAAACCATTGAATTGTGGCAGTAACAACCATCGTATTATTTTAAAAATAATTTAAGAGAATGATCATTAATCAGAATTATTTTAGAATACAGGCGTCTTTAATGTTAGTTTCCTTAATCTTCAATGTATTCAAATGGCTCTGGTGGTTCTGGCTCATCTTCTTCAATTTTGGGGCCACCAGCAGCTACAGGCTCCACTAGACTTTCTGGCTCCTGTGATTTAGTGTCTCGAAGCAAGATAATGCCGCCAATGGTTACATCTTTTAAAGGTACGTATCGGGTACCATCTACCATCTGAATGACCTTTAACTGTTGTCTCATGACTCGAGTGGGATTTGACAAAATTTCGAAAGTGGGTTCTGGAGCCTCTTTTTTGATTTGATCAGCGTCTTTCTTGGTTTGCTCCCCATCTTTGGTGTCCTTGGCGTCTTTACCAGTATCTCCTGTAGAAGTGGAGGGTTCCGACGCTTTAGCACTCTCTGGCTTAGTTTCAGTTTCTTTTTTTGAAGATGCAGAAGGCTTGGCTTTGGATTCATCTTTCTTCTCTTCATCTACTTCCATCTTCTCTTCAGCATTCGCCTTTTCTTTTTTCTCAGTTTCCTTCTTTTTGGTGGCGCGGGCAGTTATGGAAAGAACCGCTGTGGTTACCTTCTCCCTTTCAGGTTCCTTCTTCTCCTCTAAGGCGGGCGGGTAGGCGTAAAGAGAAGGTCGGGCATTGGATCGAAACTCCATCTTGGGCATCTTCAATTCATGGTTTAGGCCGACCAAGCAAGTGGGCTTGAATGCCAAGCACAAGAAATGGGAGAGTGGGTACCAGTACCAAAACTGTGAAGCGACCAGCATTCCAACTACGGCTTCCATGTCAGTGTGACCTGTACGAGACTGAAGGCCAACTGTCACGTTACGACCACCAGCGTCAATGATTCCTTGGGCCAATATGGCTCCAAACTTGGCCATAACATCTTCGTGTTTGTCCGTGATGACTTTGGAGTATAGTTGACGAAATTCTTTGACTTTGGCTCCGCATGTGGTTTCGGTTTGTTGGACAAGAATAAGAGCAGAAGCAACCAAGGCACCTTGTCGGACAAAGTTAACAGGGTCTTTGGCCATTGGTTCCAGTAGAGCTAAAGCTTCTTTGTTTCCAGTTCCAGCACATGAAATTCCAAGAGCTGTGGCGGCTCCACAACGAACGTGTGGGTTGTAGGATTCGGACAACAGAGATACCACACTTGGGCATTGTTCTGGGGTCCTGAATAGAAGGAATCCAAGGGATTCTACCGCCGAACGCCTGACATCGTCATTGACGTCACTAACAGCAAAGTGCAAGAGTTTTCGAACCGCTTTGTTATTTCCAGTTCCACAGTAAGCCATGGCGATGGTGTGCATCCCAGATCTCCTTAACAATGGATCTTTATCTTTGCAGAGAGAGTTTATCAAAGTATCCGCTTCTTCTAACCGTCCATACATTGTTAGTGCAATTCCAATTGCCAATCCTCTAAGAATCTTTTCATGTTGAGTTTCTTGAGCATAGGCGACCATATCTTCAATTGCCGCTACTGATTTTGAACCAAGCATAACAAGACCCATGGCTATGCCAGCAGCTTCACCGGTCACAGCGTCATCTTGATAAAGAGTGAACTTGAGTTGTTCATAAACATCTTGTCTATGTGTTCCCATAGAAGCCAAACCAAGGCCCAAACATCCTCCATGACGTACAACTTCATTAGACGCTTCTTTCAGTTGAGTCAGGAGGTACTCGGTAATGGCGGCGCCATGATTGGCGTGAATTAGACCCAAGGCATAAAGTCCACCACCTTCAGTGTAACCACTGCCTGGACCAGAATCCTTGGGAAGGTAAGATGACATGATATTTAAGGCTTCCTTCTCGTGACCCTTGTGGATTACTCCCAAGCTAGCAGTTGCTGAGAACTTGGCCCAGTTAGTAGCCCTTGCCAACCAATCAAGATTATCTCTGAGAAATTGGTCAGAGGTTGTTCCACTATGCATGTATGAATTGGCAATGACTGTTGCAGTGTGACAAATACTATTCCTAGTGGCTTCCTTTGTTTGTTTTAAAATGAGCATGTCTGTATGGTTGTTTCTGATTAGGAATTGAAGATGTAAATCAATGGTGGTCTCTCCTCCCAGGATGGTTGCTAATTTTTCTATCCTCTCTTGTAACTGTTTATCTTTTTCGCTCAGACTTTCTTTCTTTGGTGAAACGAGTGTCGCGCTGGTGGTTGGTTTTTTATCAGATTCATCAGGAGCTTTGCCATCAACATCCATTTCTTCATCTTTATCATCTCCCTCTTTTTTAGCAGCAGCCTCTAAAGTCGCATCCGGTGCTACAGTAGGTGTTGATAGAAGAGGCGAGACTACCGTTTCCGGAACAGGAGCTGATGCCCTCAAAGCTTTGAGTACCCTTGAAAGGAATTGTTGGGTAGCACTTTCATAAAGGTCAAATCCAATCTGATAGGCCATTAAGGCGCTTTCTTGAGATACTTTGGACAGTTTTTCTAGAACTTCAGCCACTGACTTGGCATCATCCAAGAAAATCAGACACTGGCACATATTGACATAATCAGGGACCTCTAGATTTTTATACAGGCTGACCAGGGTTCTTAAAACATGGTTCCTGAAGTTTCTGTTTTGAATTAAAGACATGGTGACTTTGAAGCTGTAAGACAACATCCCATTGACGTCATCCGAATTTAGAATAGCGTTTTGAAAGACGTCCATCCTTCGTGTTTCCAGAGCAATACCAACAGCTTGTTTGTATTGCCCATCATCAAAACATCTTTGAAACATTCGATTTACGATGGCTTCTAGCCTTGGATCAATTGTAATAAACTCTTCCTCTTCACTTGTCTCGGCATTAGCTAGCCTCAGTTTGGTGTAATGATCGATACATTTAGAAATAATGGTTTCGACATACTCGGAAGATTGATTGACGTCAAAAAGGTCCCCAGCCCCAAGAGCATAGGCTAAAGCATCTTCGTAAGATCCCAAATGATAATATACTTTGGAAGCCACAAGCGCAGCCATTTTTCGTTGCGAAAATGTTTCATCTTCATAAAGTACCTCGATTTTTCCAATAGCTTCTGATATTTCAGCCCAAAATTCATCAACAATGGTGTTTAACTTCTTTAGGGCAAAAACGCGTAGCTCAGACTGGTTTTCTTCCAAAAAGGAGATAATACCAGCTGCTGACGTGATATTCATGGTGGATTTAACTACGGAGTAAGTAATAATTATAACAAAAGCAAATTTAAATTAAAATATATTTTAAATATAGAACTTACTGCGAATAGAATTTCAAATGACAACGCGTTTTTCGCAAATCACTATTAGAATCAGGCTATGAGCAGACAGCGCTACCAAAAAATGACAAGGCGGTTTTTTGAAGCGACCGGCAGCCACGTAGCGGGGGAACCTGACACCATGGAGCAATATTACGGGAGACCTAGCGGTAATTTTATTCACTCTTAATATCACTTTAATAGTATGGGAATTGGGAAACGGAACAAGCGGTCTACACGTGACTCACAGTCATTTCATGGATGAAGAATGCGCGTGAGGAAATTTGTTTTCACGCGATAGGATCGGCAACTCCCTATCTCGGGCGACAGAATATTCTGTATACACTCTGTTACAACGTCGGTTGTCAGCACGCGTAAAGCTAGGTCTCTATGTAATCTAGCCTTGCGCGTGCTGACAAGAGACGAAAAACTTCAGGATATTTTAAACTGATTTTAAATCCTGAAGATCCTGAAGTTTTTTGTCTCTTGTCAGCACGCGCAAGGCTAGATTACATAGAAACCTAGCTTTGCGCGTGCTGACAACCGATGTTGTAACAGAGTATATACAGAATAAGCTGTCGTTCGAGATAGGGAGTTGCCGATCCTATAGCGTGAAAACAAATTTCCGCACGCGCATTCTTCACCTATGGTCAGTGTGGGAAATAAGGATTTTTTTAAAACTGGACCTGTGGCCAGTAGAGCCTAGGTATTTTAATTAAAAAACTGGCCACGGTGCCACCTACCACTTTTAGCCTCAAAAATCAGGCTTTCGTAATTTATGGCCAAATTATTTATTCTGGACAATATTTGCTAGGGCGTAGGCTTAGTAGGTTAGATTTTATAGGTATGGGTATTTAAAAATATTGGAGTCTTAAATTAAGAACTTGTATCGTTAACTTCTTACGATTCTAGTATGCTTAATTAGTCATACGAAATAATTAGTCTTGACATTAATAACTAACTAGTTTATTGAGTGAACCGAGACGTGCTAACTACGCATCGCTACTGCTGTTGCATCATCTTGTGCAATCGTGTTGTTTACATTTATAGAGATGTCAGCGCCATCTCTTTAACTTTGGTCCTTTAGGAGTGACCGCGAAATACAATATGATAATGTTACATCTTTCCTTTTTTTTTTTTTTTCTTTTTTTTTTATTTTGAACAAGTTATGACCCACTGAAGGTGGTTAAAGATACTGATTAATAAACAACTATAATGATAAAAAAACTAAACAGAAAAAAAACAAAAGTTATTTCGATGTTTGAACTTGAACTAGAGATCAAGCCTGTGAGGGACCTTTCTGACCCGACTAGAACGGCGGACCGTAACAGGTGGACTGGACACCCGTGGCACTGTCGAGGGGGTAGTCGCTACTGGAACAGGAGTCGCAAAATGTGGACTAGCGTGAAACTGTTCGTTGGTGGGCGACGTCTCTGTTTTAACCACAGGTTTCACATCGTCCCCTGGGAGACCGGTTTCTTCGGTTCGTAGGATTTGATGTCTGTTACGCCTCAATATGGCGCCATCATCCAGTTGCAGTTTATAGGAACGGTGTGCGACCTGGTTAAGGACACGTCCTTTACGTACCCACGCCGTGTTATCCCCACTTCTGACACCATGTATCGTTAACTTCTTACGATTCTAGTATGCTTAATTAGTCATACGAAATAATTAGTCTTGACATTAATAACTAACTAGTTTATTGAGTGAACCGAGACGTGCTAACTACGCATCGCTACTGCTGTTGCATCATCTTGTGCAATCGTGTTGTTTACATTTATAGAGATGTCAGCGCCATCTCTTTAACTTTGGTCCTTTAGGAGTGACCGCGAAATACAATATGATAATGTTACAGAACTATAAGTCTTTATTGAGTAATGCTAAATTAAAAAATTCGGCCCGTAGGGAGGGAGTTGACACTCCATTGTTATCTTCACATAGACCAGACCCAAACAAGACTACCGAGAGATTATCTTCCCTTTAGCTAACTGCAAAAATCACTTCATCTAGAGATTCCACACTGTGTGTAGAGCGTAGACAGACATACGAAACCCACCCATAATCCCACTCCCACAATTCAGGGAAAACAAGCACACAGCGTAGAAGCAAAGACGAGACAAGTTTAGGGATTAACATAGTATTTATTTAATGAACCAAAATCTTGAGGGGGAAAAACTTTGAATTAATTAAGTGGCCACCAGGGCCAGTAGACCCCGAAGCGTTTAATTTTTAAACTGGCCCAGCTAATTTTTAAACTGGCTATTGGCCTGTGAAAGTGCCTTATTTCCCACACTGCCCATGGTCATTCTCTTAAAAGGTGTCTGCTCGATATTCTGTTATTTTTTTGACGTTTGTGTCTACTTCTCCACACAGAGAGGTTTATGCTGTAAATGGCGAGTGAAAATACAGTTATTTTAAATTTATATCACATAATAAGTTTCATGGAAGTATATTTATGGGTTTATTTTTAGGATAATGGAAAACTCTGACACTAGTAGTTCAAATGAAACATCAGAAAAGAAAGTATCTTCTGGTGGAAGAAGCAACAAAAGTGGTACTTCCACCTCGAAAAGCGACGGAAAACGGGAGAGAAACTCTTGCGATCAAGATGAAACTAGTCATAGCGATGGAAACGAAGTGCAGGTGGTACAATCATCCAAAAACGCCAATGTGGATCACTCTGCAAGATCAGCATTTGGAAGCCATTGCTTGAAAAACACAATTCTTGATGAAGTTCTCAGTGAAAAAAAGAAGGTAAGTACTTAGGATAATAAGTTTGTACATCGTGACCTATAATTGATTTAAAATGATGCCATCCACAATCATTTAAATAAATTGTAAATATTAACTATTTACAGGCACTACTTCATTCTCCAGAAGTTATGCAATTTTTAAGAGAAAAGCTTAACAAATAAAAAAAGCTTTATTGGAACAAAGTTAACTACCTAAAACAACTAAAAGGAACTTTTGTGAAATGTATCTCTACTTTTAACATTTGTATAGTAAAGCTTACTACACATTAACGCGTTTTGTAGGGGTGTAATTCATCCCCCCCCCGTCCGTAAGCCTTGGTTAGCGCGACCGGCTTACATTGGTGAAGGTGAGAGCGTGATCGAGTGGGCTATTACGTTCAGCATCAAAATCAAAACGGGCTAATGCGTAATAAGCTTGTGACAAGTGGTTTGAACGGTTTTAAGTAATTTTTCCATACTTAGAAGAAAAAAACATTTGAATTGTTAAACAAATAGATATAATCACTCCTATGATGCGTAAATTAGTAGTCTATACCAAAACACCAAACTTCTAAACTATAAATGGATTGAATGCAAAAGTATAAATGATAAAAAAATGCGTCTCTCGATCTCTAACTTGTTAAATTTGGCACATTTTCAAGCCTAAAACGAAATACCTTTTTTAGTTCTTCCATTTTTTTTGTCAAATATAATTAGGAAAGAAGCTCAAAAACTAAATTTATAAGTAGTCTTTATATTGCTTTAAAAGCTGCTCGGCTAAAAGCTCAACTGTACCCATACTGGAGGCTTTGCTTCCAAGGCACATTTCATATTGAGAAGGGTTAAGTTTAGGGTCACACGTTATGGGATGAAAGACGTGAATAAGACCCGGATCGGGGGCGCGAAAAACTTCAATTTCACTGGTGACTAGCTTGGAATATAAATCCACATCTTCTTTACCCCAACCTTGAATGGTTGTATCCATTCCTCCCACGGCTTGAAGATCATTGTTGTACAAACTAGCTATTCCAAAACCAAACTGTCTCCAATATCCAATATTTTCATCAATAACAAACGGGTCTGAAGGAGTTAAAGCCGCGTCACCGCGTTTCAAATAAGTAGGATCGTACTGACTAAATACAATAGGAAAATAACTCCTTTTACCCTTAATAGTGTTTTTTCTAACTCTACTCAAAACGCTATGATCAAAAACCATATCAACATCTATAAAAAATAACAAAGCATCAGCTGGGAATAGTTTAGCCCCAATTTCTAACGCTAAAGCTCTTGAAAAAGTACCACTGGCTTCTATTAGCTTTAAATCATACCCTAAATACCGAATTCTTAATGAATCAATGAGATCCTTGGCCTGCTTGGCAGATTCTTGGTTTTGATCGCTGTCAAGAAATAAAACGATGGCTAATTTGACCGATTCCCGCCTCATTAAACAAATATCCTCAAAATTTTTCATGAACCGTTTAAAAGTATCCATTCTCCCATACAAAGGAACTATGAAATGTATCTCTTTCTGACTAATCATTTTACGGTGTGAACCCCTTCCTCCTTTGTTACCAACGCCCGTGGCTACTGTAAAGTTATAAGATAAGGAACGTATTTCGAGGGATGTAAAAGACCTGCGCAAATACGCGTGTCTTCTAACAGGAACTGTCATCTTTTTACCCCGAAATTTCTTGTAAGTTAAAAGCATGTCTAGGATGAAATCGACACCCAACAATGGATTGACCCTATAGTAACCGTAATATATATCTTTAAACTCTATGACTCGACCCCTTTGTTTAGAAAACTTGTTTATAGTATCCATTACTTCCATAATGGTATCTTCCAAACCCATTTTGAACGAGTTTTGTAACCGTATTTTTGGATTTCTATTTTTGCAAGAGTAAAGACTCTTTGTGAAAAAATCCCAAGGCACTATTTCTTTTGTCGAATTTGGTCTAAAATTGTTTAGGTCTGGTTTCAGTCCTAATTTCGTTGTATCTGCCAATTCTTTGTAGGAACGTAACCAATCATCCGGATCTTCTTTCAAGTAGTTTGACGCCTGTAGTAGTTCTCTGTGTAGTTGAAGAGCTTTGTAACGAAGCTCTTGAGATTTCACTCCTTGAAAATAAACGTCTAAACGGTGCATGTTTAATGGTTGTTTAATTGGATGGAGTGTAATGGCTCGATGGATTTCTTTGGTTCTTAAATTTGATGACGTGGCAACTTCACCACTGAAGTTGTGATAAAAAATTGTTTGCATCTGAAAATAATGCGCGGTTTAGGGGTTGACCTTGAAATGACCCCCCCCCCCTGCGGCGCCCCGCCCCCACTGTTTTATTTACCTCGTAAGACCACGTGCAAGACGTTCCAGCAAACTTCCTGACACATCTTCCAACCTCAACATCTTCATGAGTGGTATAGAGATGTTTTAAACAGTACCGGATATGAGGTACCATCAACTTTAAAGTCTGACGACTGAAAATGATCCCTGGTCCTCCCATACAGAAATTCTCGCCAGGTTCTAAACTCAATTGCCCAAATTCTTCCTTATTTCCTACACCAGCTTGTCCGATAAATTGAGGTTTACTACTGTTGATGGACCTTAAAAATGGCTCCAACTTGTCCGTTCTGACATAGACATCATCATCAGCTCTCATAAACCATTCGTAATCGTCAATGAAATGATCATGAATATATTTCAACATGAGGAAGGATTTTTTCTGAGGCGGATACGAATCGTCAACCCCTTTTAAAGCTACCAATGGAAGGTTATTATTGCTTTGGGACGACTCGCTGGAGAAAAACATTAATTTCCCCGGTACAGTTGGTCCCCATGTTTCATGAATGGCTAAAGCTCTTGAATCCAGGTATTTTTGGGCCGTCATTACACCCACAAAGAGTAATTTGGATGGAATTTCTTTGGATGATGACGTGGTTGGAGTGTTGGTAGAGGACGTCACAGTTGTTCTAGTAACTGTGATCCTCTCAACATTCTCTTTAAAAGAACATAATGGGTCTCCACCTCGGAGGTACGTACTTTTCAAATAGGAAGCCAATAAAACACCAATAAAGAAGCCCAAGAGTACTTTCACCCATGATGTAACTTGCTGAACCCTTCTGACTGGTAACATGGTTGCCTTACGTTACGTGACAGTTCATTCAGTTTACTATTTAGCTTTTATAAGATAGTGGTATGACTTTGACTTCAATCCCACTCATTTTACTTATATTTTCAAGCCCTTTACTTTGTTTTTAACACTATAACCTGACGGTACATTTGTCATCATATTCTAATGTCTATGGTACGTGCCAATCACTCTCCAGTTCCTCAACTCCCACCCCACTCCCTCCCAAAGTTTTTACAAACTCTAAGCAGACGACAAGTTCAGTCTCGAGTCTCGAGATACGATCAAAGAGAATATAGGGGAGGAGTTGAAGCTCCCCCGCTCCACAAGGCTAAATTACATTGTTGCCCCTAAATTATACTAGTGGTACGAGGGAGTTTCCGGCTCAGTCGCGCCACCTACGATACCGTTAAATGTCTCAAACGGAAATGCCTCGGTACTGCGCATTGAAGATGCACGGTAGAAAAGAGCAACAAGATTTTCCCCTCTTTCCACTCCTCCCCTATATTCTCTTTGATACATGACGCCAGTTGGGACTTACCAGTACTACGTCATAAAATCGACCTTTAGCTTCAAAAGGTGGTCCGAAAAGAAGCTAAAATAGCTTCTACTCTACAAAAATGAATACCAAAGTGGCGACAGGGCGAGATATGTCCGAATTGCTGAGTCCCCATTGTTTAGCAAGTCCAGGGATAAAGAACCGATAGCTCACCCCCTTTGACTACATTAAGCTCTATGGGAAATATCACGGAGTGCCAACACTAAAATTTAAAAAGTCCCTGTTGTTTTAGAAGCATTATTATTCCTAATATCTTTATTATATATTTTTTTTTCAACGCCAAACAAATGGCGCGATGGTTTCAATTTATTTGGAAAATTGATAAGAAACACATTTAAAGTTGACATTGACCATAGCCCACTCGATCACGGGCACACATTTTCAACATCCAATCAGTCAGTCAACAACCATTTTGGCAGTGACAATCTTACCATTCCAAATCCAAATGAATCAGATTCCAGACTGTCTTGCTTGAATATATATATTATATGAACATCTCAAATTATGTGTTAATAAAATTAAAAATAAACATTTCAAGAGCGCCTATAGAATTATAAATCCTTTGTGGCAGCAGCTCATTGCCTTTGACAGGAATCATTACATTAGGTTCAAGAGTGGGAATGCCTCTGCCCAACTCTGTATTAGGAAAACATTTTTCCTTTCAATTTGTTTTTATCTTCCGCATCCTTTTGCTTTTGTAGGTTATAGAGAATATTTAGCTCTTTTAATACAGTTGCTTTGATAGCTGGTTCTAAGGATGCCGCCTTTTCCAAGTCCTCTTTGGCTTCTGTAGGATTCCAAGCTCCTATATGCGCCTTTCCTCTTCTAAATAAAGCTTTCACATTATCTATAATTCATCCAGATGGATTAATTAATTATTATTCCAGGGTTATTTTAACCACTTCTAACCAGGGTCCAGCTCTAAAACTGTTGTTGTATGTTGTATTACCGCGTAAAAATCTTCTTCTATTAATTTGCACTGAGCGTAATTTAATAGCAATGGAATTTTCATTTTCTCAAGGTTTAACCATTCTTCATCCCCTGGTTTCTCTCTGCAGGTCATAGATATTTAAAGGTTTATAATTATAAGCATAAGTTTATAAGATATCTTATAAACTTATGCTATAACCATAGCCCACTTGATCACGCTGGCTGCACGCGCTATAGAAGCCCGCTCAATCGACCCTAAAAATGAGAATAACATAGGTTCGGTCTAAAATTCAAACCCGTCTGGTTTTAACATGGGCGTCTATGGGAGGGGACCAGTTTTTTCATTGTTTTTGGCAATATTAGTGCATCTACTGGTTCAAATCCCTTGAATTTTTAATGAGACGTGTATTGAAAGGTTTGATATTATCTTGCAAAATTTAAAGCCTTCAGCTTTAATAGTTTTTTTTATAAAAAATAAAAACCATCACATAGTAGAGAATTTTGCCCCTTCAATTTCTCTACTATGTGATGGTTTTTATTTTTTATAAAAAAAACTATTAAAGCTGAAGGCTTTAAATTTTGCAAGATAATATCAAACCTTTCAATACACGTCTCATTAAAAATTCAAGAGATTTGAACCAGTAGATGCACTAATATTGTCAAAAACGTTGAAAAAACTGGTCCCCTCCCATAGACGCCCATGTTAAAACCAGACGGGTTTGAAAGTTTAGACCGAACCTATGTGACGCGCCGTATTCGCGAGTTAACATGTAAAAAAAATCGTTTGGACGGGCTTCTAAAGCGCGTGCAGCCAGCGTGCGTGATCAAGTGGGCTATGCTATAACTAACCTTAAAACTAATTGTTCTAGCCTTCCCAAAGCTTCTTCATATTTTGAAGCTGCCCCTTTATAGTTTTTTTCTTTGAAAAACTTATTTCCTTGATCCTTAAGTAAAGGAATTGAATCTAATTTCTCAGCTGGACCCATTGCCCATGATTCTTTTTCATATTCTCCCGGAGCTTTAACACTTATTACCTCTAAACAATATTTTAATAATTATACTTAACATTTCCAAAACTAAAACTAACTAAGGTTAAAAATTACCCATAGTAAACTCTAAATCTTTTGGATCTGTGACTAAACTTTCAGCGGCTGAAGGATTTTTCATGATATTCATTCCACAACATCTATGTTCCTTCTTAGCCGCGATACCGGCAAAAGCTTTGTAACTTTCAGAGACAAGGGGATAAGCTTCTACAAACTAACATTAACAAATTGTGAAGAATTTTCCATTGAAATTAACACAATTACTACAATTAACCTACACTCTTATCGACATTAAACCGAGCTACTTCTCCAACCCTCATAGTTTTAAGTAAAGTCTCCCAAACTGGCATTTTAAATTGTTTGCCTAATATTATTTCCATGGGTTTTCCAGTCTTGCGACTATCATCCAAGATGTCATGATTGTCATCCCCGATAGAATCGCAAGAATGGATTTGTTTTGTACAAAAATGGAACGTTATCTAATTAAAATTTATTAATTAATTTAATAATTATTATCGCGTTATTTTTGATTGTTTTTAATTTATAACTGACTTTGGTACCATTAGAATATTCTGGCAGTTCCCCACCAGCGTGAATTATGGATTTTTTAATACCATCTTTAACTAAGTTTATTTCTGACATTGGGGAATTTTAATTCGTTTAAATTTTATCAAAGATAGTTTAATTATAAACTAATTAAGATTGATTCACGATGTTTGAACAATAGAACATAGACAGGGATGCCAGATTGAAAACCTTCAACCCGCCAAAATGAAATTGGAAACAAGCCCAAAAAACCGCCAATCTATATTTCGAAAAGAAGCCCAAAAACTAACTAAGATCTAAACAATCCAGCCCAAAAACAAGCCAAAAATTGGTTTTTCTTTTAGAAATTTCAATGCATATTACATACTGACACCATTTTTAAAACCCAAAACAAAACGAAACCACTTTATTTAACGATAAATTGACGAATTATAAGCTACACAAATGGTTTGACAGTACCATTTGTCATTTTTTTGGGCATTTTAATGATCTTCGCCTATTGGCGGTATTTTAAGTACAGAAAGCCAAAGAAAAACCCCGACAAGCCCAATTTCCAGCCAACAGCCAACCCGTTTATTTCAATTTTCAAGCCAATATTTTTGAGAAGAAGCCCAATTGGCGGCTTTCCAGCCCAATATGGCATCCTTGAACATAGAGGCATGAAGAAACACGTACCATGGATGAAACCTAACGCAAGGTTTCACGGTTGACTGTAAAAACATTTTCCAAACAATTTACTTATCATAGTTGGCCGTGGTTGATCTTACGTAACCGCTGCGCCGGTTAAAGGTCAGGAAGTCGGGACCTCACCACGCGAGTTGCCGATTTTGGGCAATTTTGAGTGTAATTAAATTAAAAACTAACATCATGGCGAATTCCAGGATCATGCTAAAGCTTTTTTCCTATATGGGTAATTAAAATTTTACTCTCATAACTGCAATAGTCCTTAAGTTGTTAAGCCTAACTACCTCATTTTATATAATACACCCGTTTTAACTTACAGGTAATGGAAACTCCATCAATAAAATAACATTATCGTCTTCAAAATTTAAACTGGTTAGTTTAGTAATACACTTTTAGATAGTTTAAGCCTATATTATTGAATATCTACAGACCTGCGGGGTATCACCCAAGAAAGTATCTTTTCAAACAACCTTTTACCGATGTTACGCTGCTACACCCCTACCTGGTTCCAAAAAAGTATTTCAAAGAGAAAAACCCCATTGTAACATTGGTACTATTGGTCATGTTGATCATGGAAAAACAACATTAACAGCTGCCATTACTAGAGGTTAGTAATTGGTTTAATTAATTAATTTCCTTAATCACAAAAAAAAAATTAAAATATAAAACCTTTCGACAGTTCTGGCTGAAAGAAAACTAGCCAAAGTTAAAAAATACGATGAAATTGATAATGCACCTGAAGAAAAGTTAAGAGGCATTACTATCAATGTTGCCCATGTTGAATATTCCACGGATAAAAGGCATTATGGTCATACTGATTGCCCAGGCCATGCTGATTATATTAAAGTAGGATTTGAAAACATAATTACCTTAAACCAATTAAAAGTAAATTAAGTAATTAATTTCTCATAATTTAGAACATGATCACTGGTGCTGCTCAAATGGATGGAGCAATTTTAGTAGTTGCTGCAACTGATGGAGCCATGCCACAAACAAAAGAGCATTTAATTCTCGCTAAACAAGTAAAAAACTTCAAGAGAAATAATAAAATAAAATTAATATTTTATAATTATTTTAATCTAACTTTTAGATTGGAATTGAACATATAGTTGTCTACATTAATAAAGCTGATGCTGCTGACAAAGAAATGATTGAATTAGTTGAAATGGAATTAAGAGAGTTAATGAATGATTTGGGATTAAAAGGAGATGATATTCCAGTCATAGTTGGTTCGGCTTTATCAGCTTTGGAAGGAAAAAACCCCGAGTTAGGGAAAGATTCTATTATGAAACTTTTAGATACAGTTGATGAATATATTCCAACACCAGTCAGAGCGTTAGATAAACCATTTTCATTACCCATTGAAAATGTCTACTCCATTCAAGGCAAATATCATTTAATTAATTACCTTTTTAATTAATTATTAAAGCAGGGTTCGTACATGACCTGGAAAACCTGGAAAAGTCAGGGAAATTGAAAATGGACCTAAAAGGTCAGGGAAATTGAAAATGGACCTAAAAGGTCAGGGAAATTGAAAATGGGCCTAAAAGTCAGGGAAATTTAAAATGGACCTAAAAGGTCAGGGAAATTGAAAATGGACCTAAAAAGTCAGGGAAAAATATATTGGAGGGAAATTTAAAGTATAATGGTGATCAGAAAAATTTTTGTCTGAGATTTGAGCAAAGCCCCAAATTCGCTTCGCTCGCTCAGGTTATTTATGATTTACTTTAAATTAAATTTAAACGAATTAATTGGCTAATTTTTATAAAAATAACTCGTGCAAAAATTATTTGAGTGAATCAATATAGATTGGTTTCCATATACGTTCGCCATGTACGTTATTGCAAATGGTCAGGGAAATTTGTGGAATTTAGTCAGGGAAAACCTGGAAAAGTCAGCTAGGAATTTCATTCCAAAAATTTTGTACGAACCCTGTAAAGGGAATTAATTAATTAATTAATTAATTAATCTCTTGGTAATGTAGGTAGAGGAACAGTAGTCACTGGACGTTTAGAAAGAGGAGTTGTAAAGAAGGGCCTTGAGTGTGAAATAATTGGTTATAACAAATTGATTAAAACCACTATAACTGGTAATTAGTTAGTTAAGCTACTAATTAGTTAGTTAGTTAAGTTAAAGATTATAAATAATTGGGTTGTCCTATTTAGGTTTGGAAATGTTTCACCAAATTTTGGAAGAGTCTCAAGCTGGTGATCAAGTTGGGGCTTTGATTAGAGGAACGAAAAGGGATGAAATTAGAAGAGGAATGGTTTTGTGTAAACCCGGAACTTTAAAAGCACATGATCATGTTGAAGCCCAAGTTTACGTACTTAAAAAGGATGAAGGAGGAAAAGGAAAACCTTTCTTCAATTATTTCCAACCAATGATGTTTTCAAAGACTTGGGATTGCGCTGTTAGCGTTAAAGTTGTCGATAAAGAAATGGTTATGCCTGGAGAAGATTCAAAGTATATTTAATAATAACAGAAGTGAGATGAGACTAGAAGTGAAGGGCTCTAGCATTGGTAATAGATTCTGGCATTAGTGAACAAATTTGAGGATTTTATGCTGCTTCACACTTGCCTACACTAGAGAGAAAAGAGTTGGTCGAGTTCCAAAAACATTTCCTACCCCCGTTCCCCTCAACCTAAAGCGGCCGAACACGGACGCGGCTCCTTGAAACTAGTTCGGCCGTCTACCACCGCGAGCCTCTCACGTTTTGGAGTTAAAATTCTGAAACCGCCACCAGAGGGCCAACCGTTCTTGTGTTATCAAGAATATTCACTTTCGCCAAGTCTTCTCACTTCTAGTCTCATCTCACTTCTGATAATAATTAATTTATAAGAGCTTAAATTTAATCTTGATGATTGTGTCTTTTGTTTTTTAGATTGGTCCTGAGACTGATTAAAACCATGGTTATCGAAGCTGGTCAAAGATTTACCTTGAGAGATGGAACAGTCACATTAGGAACTGGAGTTATCACTAACATTTTGACAAATTTGACACCCGAAGAAAAGTTAGAACTTGAAAAGGGACAGAAGAAAAAGAGGAAGAAGGATGATGAAGCTGAAGCCGCTAATGTCAATTAATGTCGCGTATTTTATATTAATTAATTAATTAATATTAAATTAGATTGTATTGTTTGTTTTTTTTTCGTATAAATAAAGTGTAGAAATTAAAATTTGTTGTTTGAAATTATTATATTAATTTTTGTAATATATATATCATTAAAATTTAATTACAAGTCACGGATACATGAGTGGAAAAGTTTTGTTGTGTTTTTTAGGTAAAAAAGTTCATTACCATCTTTAAATATATAAATTTGGCATTCATTTGATTATTATTATAGAGTGCTGTCAGTTATGACGTCAGATCCAAGGTTAAACGTCACGAGTCTGCCTTTAGCAATGGGCGGCCATGACAGTTACCGTTTTTTCTTTATGGGAAAACAGAATGGGTGACGTCACACCCGCGCTTCTGACAGCACTCTATTAGGCAAAAAGGATTTTTTTAATCTTTTTATCAAGAAGGTATGAAAAGTGGAAATAGTTTTCTTTTGAGCTTGAAAAATTTTACGTTTTTAATTATTAAAATTTTAAAAAAAGGGTTACCTGGCTCTAGAAAGGTTATGGTGCGTATATAAAAATTTATTTCTTATAACAGTTAGTTTTGAAAAAGTTGAGAAACAGTTGAGTAGACAGAATGAGAAAATGAAAGGCTTAAAAGAGGGAAAGAGGCACCGATTTTGGCGCCATATTCAAAAACTAAGGTCACGCGGTGACCCGATCATAATTGGCCAAGGCTTAGTTGCGAGAGTGCCGAGAATTGATTGAATATTTGTACAAAATAGTACAATTTGCATGAAGTTATTAATAGATTATTAATATTATTTAAAAAAGTATTTAAAATTAAAAGATTGCCAGGAATACTTTGAATAAAAGCACCCTTTTGAAAAAGAGAGAAATATTTTGTGCATGAAATTTTATATTTACAATTGCAATTGTAGAGTATTCGTAAAGTTCGTTTAGAGAGAGAGAGAGTAAATCGCGAATAAACACCTAAAATTCGTAAAATAGAAAAAGTTAAATGCTCGCGCCGTTAATGGCAATTAAGTTAATTTAAAACTTTAAAAGTGATTCGATAAAAACTTCTAATATATGTATATATACAAAGCTTAATTTCTCCCCCCTCTTCTTTGTCTCGGTTCAATGTTAAGCTTTAATCTAATCGCGAATGAGATAGGCCTAGTTTTTGAAATTTTAGGAAAAGGCTTAATATTATGTTACTTTTTTTTTCTCGCAGAGGCACGTGGGGATAAAAGTAGGGAAGGCGAGGGATTCCCTCTCATTAAATGGATTGTCTGTTAAAACTAATCTCATTATTACGAGAGTCCCTGGATCAAGGCACCAAAAATCGTCAGGAAGGAGGCTGGTTCCGTTTAGTTTTTTTTTTCTTTTTTATCTTTTCTAAGTTTTATTTCAGGCTTCTTTCTCCCCTATACCGCACAAGGTTACTTCGCAGAGGGAGGGTAATGTCTTCTTTTCCAAACCCAATGAGACTTTCCTGGGGGAATGAAAAATGGGAATTTAGATAATTTTTAAGTATCCACATCTAGAGGTTTTTAATCCCTTTAATTCCCCGACTTCTACTCCCCACTTATCGTGGTGAAATACTCATTGGGCGCGGTGCAGCTCACCTTTCCAAGTAAAATTCGAAGGAGTTAGGTGCGGAGTTGGATCTACCAGCTCGTTTCAAATGTCCTCGGAAAAACGTAGCGACGTCGCGGAAAGGATTGCCGAACGAATGATTTTTTAGCATACTTTTAACTAGAATCTGTATACGGATAAATCGTGGAGTAGGACTAGATTGTTGTTACTGCAGTCTACAACTAATAAAATGACTAACTACACGATACACGACGCTGCAAAAAAAAAATGTACAGCTTGTCCAAAATACACACACGTGCACGTCGACTCAACGTAAGCCCCGATTATACAAAATTTAAAAAAAAAAAAATCTATCAGCAGTCAACACTAAGGCTAAAAACACAATTAGGCTACAAAAGTCTACAGATTTTAAATAAAAACAACACGTTTTCCTAAAACGTTTCTGACAAGACGAATAAAAAATGGTCATGCGACGAGAGCGACCAAAGGTCTCACGAGAGTGTCCAGTTTCGGTATAGACGTGACGCATTGTTGAATCTCCTCTTCCGTTACTTCGATTAAAACGCAATTTTCTTCTTCAGACGGTAAAGGAAATAGGCCGTCTTTCGTTACCCACGTATGCTCCTAGGAAAAAAGACGGTAATTTATAGGTTTAAATAGAACTGCAAACCTGGACGAAAATCATTTACCTTGATTTCCGGTAACCTGATTCTTTTTAGTGGATCCTTTAAGAGCATTTTGCCTATCAAATCCTTCAGTTCGTCACTGACCTCTGAACTATTGGAGTAAAGATTTGTACTACAAAAACTAAATATAAAAACGATATGGTACCTATCAGGGAAATGAAGCGCTTCATTCTTGATTTTATTATAAAGAATCAAGGTATTATTATCGTGAAACGGCACGTTTCCATAGACAAAACTGAAGAGAGTGATACCCATTGCCCACATATCGATAGCCTATTGATCCAAACATTTTAGACCTTCTTTTATAATAAACAGATAAACTTACTCTTACCTTGCCGCTGTACGTGTCTCCCGTTTCTATTGGCGATAAAATTTAAAATAAACGTCATTACCAAGAAAAGAGAATTAGGAGAAAGATCGAAGGAGATTAAGTAAGGCATAGTTTCAAGATAAAGAGGGGAGAAAAGATAGATCTACCTCTTAGAGCCTCCGGGGCCAGAAAGGCGGGGGTTCCGGCTGTATTAGTCAAAATAGCGTCTACCCCTTCAAACTGATTACATACTCCGAAGTCGGCTATCTGCAAGAAAGAGTAAAGTGTGTGTGGTCGGGTGAGTGAAGAGAGAAAATTGAATTGACCCTCTTCAGGTTTTGGAACGATGGTCTCTAGGGAGTCTTCAAGTCGAGGATACATTAGCAGTAAAAGTACAGACTGTATTTGAAATTAACAATGCTTAAAAGCATCCAGACAAATGTATCCTCCACTTGATACGAACTTTTAACGGGGAAAATGCCGAGGACAGCAATTACGAAAGATGGGTAAAGAGAGCGAGATGATGATGAAAAGATAAAAGACAAGGTAAAGCTAGATAGATGAAAGCAAAGAAAAAAGCCCTTACCTGAATTCGACCATCATCTCCTAGGAGAAGGTTCGACGGCTTCACATCTCGATGGATTATCTTTTGATAGTGCACTGCGAAAAAAAAAAGATTGGAAAAGGATTGGCTCGGATTTGTTACAGAATATTATTTCGAAAAGTGATTAGCGATAAAAGATACATTTTTGCAAAAATAAACCTTTCTTTTTTTAATCAAGTAAAAGGTAGTAAGGGAAGCAACCGAAAATAAAATATTTTTTCCCATACTACTTAACCTTTAGCTTAAAAAAGCGCCCAGCAACGCGAGTTTTAAGAGTCTTTCTTTCGAAAAGTCGATTTTACACACTCGAAAAACTACACAAACTCTAGCTCCTTGTTAGTTTTATTTTTTTTAAAAAAAGATGACTTTTTATAGTCATAAAAAGAAAACAACCCCGCATTGGATCAAGACAAGTCCGTGTTTGGGTACATAGCACTCCCATTAAATTCACCGCAACCAAAATGAAAACACTAGAAAATGGGTTCTGAGGAAGGTACTACTACGGATAAAACTGAAAGGACGTCGGAGAGTTTCTCACGATTCAACGGAGGTGAAAATAATGGAAGCACGTACGATATTCGATTCCTTGAACCACGTCTCGAAAGTACTGCCAAGCTTGCTCCTCGTTCAAAACATTCGTGGTGGGAATTTCCATCACGGCTCTGTGGTTAGTAGTTGTGGGAGAAAAAAAAAAGACGTACACTTTTACTACCTACCACTGTTGGGACAAAAAGAGTGCGGAAAACTATAAAAACCAGAGATATAAAAACTCACCCTTTCTCCAAAAGATCAAAAACTGTCCAGGGGGAACATACAAAAACAAAAATAATCAATACCTTCAATATTGTATAATGAAAAACCAGAACCATGCACCGATTCTATTTTTTTCCATGGTGCGGTTATGTTACCATTTTATCTAATCATAATTACAGAAATTTCTAAGTGGTCTACAATAATAATTAATTCCATTGAGGTTTCGATATAGTTAAAATCGTCCTTGACCCAAAAGACTCAAAACGTTTCATGTGCGGAAATCAATCAATCAATCGATGAGATTTTAATTAAAAATAAATAAAATGTCAACCCTCGCACGACCCCAATTTTGTTTTCATCAAAGCGTCAATGCAATTTCTTTCATCTATTATTTGATTTACTTTAGGTAAACAAAACGTATTCCGGAAATTGACGTGTTTACAAACTATCTCTAAAATATTATTCAAAATGAAAACCTTCGTCAAAGCTAGTTTAACAACGACCGAAACATATCTTAACTAGAACCAATACGAAAATCGGTACACGAGTCGACAAAATACGTAATCTTACCCATATATAAATTATCCTCGGAAGGATCATCTAAAACCTGTATTAAATGAATAAATCGTGGTTAAGCATCAGTTACCCTGTCCATAAAATCTCGAATAATCCTTTTTTTACCTCGACTAGTTTTACTACATTAGGATGATTGAGTTTCTTGAGAATGGCGATTTCCCTATATACTTGTTCTAACGGATTACGAACTGCCCTTTTACCATCTCTAGTCGGTGGTAATCTTCCTACAAATAAGATTAAATTATCGATTGCAAATTGGTTCGTACAGGGTTCGGTTTTCGGGGGGGGGGATGGAAAATAAACTCTGGACTATAAGCTTCTCTTACCGTACATTCCAGCTCTCCGCATCAATTTCTTTTTCGACAAAATTTTCATTGCCTAGGAAAAGAAAAGACGTGGAGGAGGAGGAGGAGGGAAGGGGTCGAAATTAGATTATATAACTCGACAAACCAAGATCTTGTTTCGTATGTACGGATAAACCGCACGAAGGTAGCTCGCGTTTGAATTTTTTATCGGGTTGGGAATTGGAGTTTTCCCTCCCCCAAACTTTGTTGTTTAATCAAGAATTGGTTAGGGACATAAAAAAAGGGATGGGAAACATAAGACTATACGATAAGTGTGACACTTCCTAGTTCCTAGAAAACCTTTCTGGGAGATACACGCTAGAAATGAGTGCAAGAGGTTTTGCAGGACTTCCATCTCTCTATTTAGTCTTTGAAAACGCATTACGTCCATACACAATAACTAGACACTTTCAGTAACAAGTGATAAACTTAGAGGGCACATCTTATAATCTTATAGTATTAACGAATGCCCCGTGGGATTAATCAGCGAAGCAAATTCGGATTCTATAAATTAAACACGCTTCTTAATGCAGACCCAAATATACATATTTTTTAAGAAATTCCGATATTAAAAATGAAAAAGAGGGTCGTAGTAAGTAAAGTTATACAAATAATTCCCCATCATAAATATTAAAATAAAATGTAAAACTTTTCCGATCACATCACTAGAAACTAGAGCGATGTTTACTTATTTCTTTTCCTTTCACTTTTCGATAAAATAAATAGAAAAGGATGAAAAATGAACAGCGAGTCTTTGACGCATCTGTTACCCAATTTTGACACCTCACCATCGACCAGTAAAAATTCCATTCCCACATAAAAAATAACAGAGACTAGAGGTCGGCAAAGGACTCAAATATTGCCACTTTTCAAAGCTCACTCCCCTTTTTTTCCCCCGGAACCAAGGTGCCGGAGAATCAGTAGCAATTTGTTTTCATAGATAAACCCTTTTGACTAGCCTATCTCTTCCTTTTGAGGCGACATTGAGAAGACGAAACAAACTCCGATATACCAAACTACAAAAATTGGCTAAAGGAAGTGCGAACGGAAATTAATAAACGCTACATAAAGTAATTTCATTAGAATTGGTAATTTATCAAGAAAGAAAGAAATAAAGAAATAAACCATCCGCGCGAAAGAATTTTTTTTTAATCATGCAAATTTTTCCAGCTGGACGCCCAAGAGATTTAATCAAACGAATGAAATTTAAATAAAAAGGTGAGAAATATGTTAAAGCAGAAGCTTATGACTCGAAATAAGTAATTTAGGACCTCATACAAGTCAACTAAAATTTCAAAGAATCATAATTGATTACGTGAAGAAAATTAGAAAAAAAATATAAACTTACATAATTATTGTTATCCTCTTCGTTATAGGCCAGTTTAACGATCCCGAAAGAACCCTATGGAATAAATGTTTTTTTCTTGAAATCTTTAAGAATACAGCGACAAAATAAATAAATACGAAGTAAAAATAAGCCTGGAAGCTGCGTAGACGGAAGTAGACCTATGAGAATAATGTATTTTGAGTGATTGGAAATTGGAGCCAGTTATATATCCTAGTAAGAAGGAAAGGAACCGGGTTCTAGCTTATATAGACAAGATAATATAATGGTCAATAATCAAAGTATGAATTATGTATAGTATCTATTACACGCCTGGTGAAACTGTATCGTCTATTTTTTATCAGAGTTGCAATGTTTTTTTCTATTATTTTATATCCTTTAGTATCATAGCTTAAAATCGATAACAATGATAATAATATAGGGTATTTCTGATAAAAACAGTGGCCCGAACGACAAAATGGAGATAGAAATTACATTTTCGACTCAAAATCGCCCAAAGAACATCCCCCTTAATTTATACCAGACTTATCAGAAATACCCTGTATATTTTACTAAAAATATCCAGCGTTTCGTAATAAATTTAATTTATAGAATCATCTATGAAGATTAATATATATATATATATATTCTAACCTTGGTTATCATCTATTATAACGAAGGGTGAAGCTTTAAGATAAAATAAAGGATGGTGGAAATTTTAGGAAAATTTAGAGAAAGACGGAAAGCCTCTTTACAATATGCAAATTATGTCCGTTTCTCCAGGAAAATTTAATTTGTGCCATAATCATATTTTGTGGAAGAGGATTTATTAATCACGGTTGGGGAAATTTTAGGGCTTTAATTCTACTTCCCGTCCAATTTTTAATTAATTAATTATTAATTAACTTTAAATTATAATCCGCAAAAGATAACTGTCAAATTTTGAGCGTTTATAGGTGTCAAACATCAGTCTCGAATATACAAATGAGCTTTGTACAAAACGATTTACATAATTGCATATAGAAGTCAACATTTCATTGACTATCTAATCACAGTAGCCAACTTTTCAATATCTAAAGAGTTCGGTAACGGTTCGAAAAATTCGTAAGAGTTCCGTTTCACTCGGTTTGAACTATATAGCATCCATTCGAACTACGGAGGCGTTAATATTCCTAAGCCTAATCCGATTACGAACTGAAATATTTTGAAGTGGAAAAATAAATACCGTACTCTTTGATCTGCCCACTTTTCAATATTGCCCAAAAAGTTACTGAACTTTCGTGAGTGCAAAGTTAATTAAAGAGCATGCACCTTAAATCAAAGACTTTGATCCAATTAAATTGAAACTGAGTCTACCCTACGAATGTCTAATAAACCTTAATTAATTTCAAACTATCTTCAAATGGGACTGGCATAATTTTGATTAATTATACTTCGTATTTAAATTTAAGCATATTTCTTTCCAGATAGAAAACGACGTGATTGCGTTAAAATTGCTCGAGAAATCATTAAAGGCTTAACGCACCTTTGTAAGTGTATTTTACAAAATTACATATACGCATTTCCCGCAATCGGAAGCAGACTAAAACGTTATTTCCTCTTATCATAATTTTATCGTAGGAACTTAGGAAGATTATGATAGGGCAAGGAAAGCAAAGAATGGAAGTAGCCAGGGACTTGACAACTAACACGGACCAGAAATTATGGACTATCCAACTTAATTATGGAGAACATCGTAGCCAGAACAAAACCGAATCTTAAGTTAAGCCTTTGCATAAGGTGCGCCAAAGCGATTCTAGTCCCTGACTAACGCAAAATCCTTGATTTGATGGAAAGAAGTAGGAAACGAATGGAGACGCACGGCTGGGAGCGAGCGTGAGATTAAAGATGGAAAAAGATGAGAGAATATTAGAAAGAGGGAGAACAAAAAGAAACAGATGATGATGGAAATAATACACAGATGGAATTGCGAGGAATTTTTCACCTTTTTCCATTTATATTTAAGAGAGGGATGGTAGAGTGGATAAAGAGAATTTGCAAGGCGCTAGTTACTTCCTGGTACATTCGCGCTTCAGATTAATTTTCCATCTGAAGGGCAAACAAAAGGGGCCGAACTATATACTCGTTAATACCAAGAGAGAGAGGTGCTATTCAAACAAACGCTAATTAACAAAGTAAAGGATCTCTAGGAGGCCGGTAATTAAGATGGGAATTTCAAGACGGTGATGACGGACGACTTAGGGTTAAGTTCGAGGTATATTCACGAGGAAGGAAGCGTACGTCTTTCCCATCGGCGTCATTTTAAGACAATCCATAATAATAATAAAAAAAAAACACAGACAAAAGCAAACTGACGATTATTTCTCCAAAGAGATAACAGCAGAAGGTTTTGGAAAGATAAATAAAACCTTAATTAGGTCTTGGATACTTTATTAAAAATTAAATTTCTACCCAAATAAAATCTTTCAAAGGATTTTCTAATCTATTTATCATCAAACCTTTGTCATTTATTACAGATAAGAGTGTAAAATATTGAGTGGACATTTCAGACTCTCTTTGGAGCACGTTTATCTAACTCAACTAAGCCAGGAATAAAGTAAAGTAAAAAAATAGAGCAATGACAAGAATGTCGATTGAAAGGGATCAAGAAAACAAACAGTAAGACCTTGGCGAGATTCAACTGATTCGTATGACAAACGAAAGTCCGCTAGACACGAACAGGGCGACAGTAATTCCATCTTTGAAAAGAAAGAAAACGATTCTTATCAATGATTTGGAAGCGACTCTTCAAGGCGGCGGCAAAATAACGCGCGTCCCATTTTCACTTTGGTAAATGCACTTGACGGAAAAATGGTTCATTTCCGTCGCGGAAACGCTTTACCTTCCCTCATCATATTCTCGTATTTTCGCTCTCACATCCAACGGAAAATGGGGCACTTTTCCGTCAAGCGAAAAATAGGCTTAGGGATTTTTCCCTTTTCTTTTTTTTAGTTCCACAGAACATTAGGCGTCGACTACTTTGAGAGAATATATATAAAGAAAGAAACTCCTGGGGGCTTCATCGGGCTACTCGTTAGGATATGTTAGCAAAAACCGAGTGGTTCTGGCTGGTGATGGCGCAAAACTCTCGACTTTTAGGAAAACTCGTTGCCCAAAAAAGGAATTTACCGGAGTTGAAGCGCGAATAAAATCGAATGAGGAGAGAAGATAAATATACGAGCAGCCTGGGCCCCTCTTCGTCTTTAAAGGTCCCTTTTCTTATCCCGAAGAATCTTTTATTTTGCACTAAAGCCTAGCAAAATGTTACAGGGAAATTGTGTACACAAAAAACTTGTTATATCCCTGGGGAAAATTTTCAAGAAAGTGTGAAAAGAAAAGTTTTTAAAAGCATTTCCTTAACCCCCCTGAATGTTCGCTGATCCCTGGACATGGGTGTACTTAGGTAGAAACATTTCTACAGGGGTTAGATAGAAAATGCATTAGTATCTTTCCCCCTATAAGGTAGCTTTCCTGGCAAACAGGACTTTACAGTGGAGTAAACATTTCTAAAGGCGGTAGATCATTTTATTACACGGTTTTACATAGAGTAGTTTTAATAGAGTGATAACTAGTTTAGTTAAAAGTGAACTACATTAGATCTATCTCTCCTTATATATTTCTCCGTTGTGGAAGGCTGTAAGAGCCAATGGTTGTATCGAACTTGGTTAATCAATAAATAACTATCAAAAACTACAAAAATCATTAAGAAAACCTTTCTCGGCAGGGGAATATATACGAAAAGTTTGGACCAATAATTTATTCATAAACTATTTCGTTCCCATCGATTGTTGCATCCCCTGCATCATTATTACCTAGGTTTATACTCTAGAAAACTATAGTTTCTCCATTGAGAGGCAACCACGCCCGAAATCTGGTGGTTTATGTGCCCTGTACATTCAGGTTGCATTAGCAAAATGATCTCTATCCGTAATGGGCAAAGGAGATTGAGATAAAAAAACGGAGAGAGAAGGAGTACACCCAACTAGTTAGGAATGACCCGCTTCCTCAGGCTTATATACATACATTTTCAATGTAAGATGCTACTTCAGTAAAGGTTAAGACTGTTTATATCCAAATGGACCTTAAAATTCCTATTCCATTAGCCTTTATGGCTACTGCTCTTTGAACATGGGACGTATCTGAATAACGATATTTCTTTTTTGGGAGTAAATACTCTAAACGATATCAACACACGCGATATTGGCAAACCAAATGATATCATATTCCCTGATGCGACTTAGTATACCTACAACGAACTACTAGAGGGGGGGATATAGTTTATCTCAATGGTCCGTGGATTACGAGCGAGCGAAGAATGGGGCGAATATCAAAAAACCCATTTCTTTGGATGTTATGCCCAAAATTATTTCAAAAAAAAACCAAAAAAAAAAAAACGAGGCATTAGGCCTAAATTTAAAGGTAAAATACGTCTTTATGGAAATATTTTTCTCTGGGTTTCAGAAAAAAAGGACCTATTTCTAATTTAATCACTTCAAAGCTTCCAGAAATTATTCAGAACGTTAATGGGTTCCGTAAAATATTCCACAGCTTTTCCTAAGCGTTTGAAATCCTAGTTAAAACTAATTTAGAAGCCCTAACGTTTCCTATGAAGTAAACTAGTGTAATAACTCGAACAACCTTAGCTTGGACATTTTTAAAGTCAACATTCCGTTTTCGAATCCAGTTTTAAAAACCTACACTTTTAAACCGCATTAATTAAGAGTTTCGAAAAATTTTAAGAAAACTTTTAAATATATTTAAAGTAGCGCCTTAAGCCTAATCTAATATTCATTCGCAAAGTAAACAAAAAAGTTACTATACATTCCACGGAGAACATCCTAACTCAAAGCGACTTTACACTTTGATAGAGACCGAGTGAGACAAACTGAAGAAGAACTTTCTAAAATTCTCTCACTTTGAAGACTCGTGTTTTGAAAAGTATACCATGACATCAGGAGAAAGTCGCGAACGATCAACGAAAACACATATACCCCTTGTAGTATACTTAAGTTGAACTCGATGCGGTTTGACTGTAAGAGGAACGATGTAACCGTTAGGGAATACCTCGCTAAAGTAAAGTAAAATATTAAAGGGAAGATCTGGAGAATTTTGTTTGCACACTTGAGTGGACTGTGTCAACTAAAGTTTTTTTTTCCTTCTTCTTCAGAGACTAACATTATCTTCGAAAATATGATGGAAGATCTTTTATCCATCAGATCTGGTTCCGTCCTTTCCCTCGGGCAATAAAAACGGAGGAACCACAAAAAATATGATAAAAAAAATAAGTAGGTGATATTCTAAACCAAAATATATTCAAACGAAATCAGACGTGGTGGTCGAGGAGCCAATCACTCAGATGTAAAATCATTAAACGTAACAAGTAGTATTTTTACAGGGAATCTGATAGCGATATGTTCCCATAAAATACGTCCCTTTCTATAGGTCTTTCTAGTTATATATATAACGAAATGCACTTTTTGAGGATTAAAGATTAAAGTCTAGAGTAGGTTGCCTCACGTGTCACTCAAATTTCTTGATTCTTTTTGACCTCAGGTAAAAAGGGGTTAGGGTTCTATCTTAGTTTTACTTTGCCTGCATGCACTATTCTTTTTTTTTCTGAATTCGAGTTCTCTTCCATATTACTTTGGTCATACCGTTAAGTCGAGCTCCACTTTCGAAGAAGGGAAGGTGAATTTAAAGGTTTCCTATTTTAACATTTTTTTATTCCAGTAAAATAATGTCCAAGGGGCTTTTATTCGACGCGTAAGACCGTTGTTGGTTCAAGGAGGAAGACGAATAGAGAGAAAAGCTAAGTATGGTTTATCATTCCTTGAAAAATACATCATCACTTCATTCGCATATTTTTAACGAACATACAAAGTAGCAATAATTTCAAGAGGAAATTTTACGCGGCGTTTGATAATTTAATAATGAAGCTTTCCTTCATCTCCATACATGAAGAAAAAAACCGTCAGTGACGGTGATGGGGGATTTGCAAATTTCCCAAAATTTCTAAAATGATTATTATAAAGTTGAAGATTTAAGCCCCTTTTTCCGAGCGTCAAACTGAATTTTCCACGTCGACCTTCATTGCTATTTTTATATTCTTCTAGGTTAGGATAAGTAATATTTTATTAATAAATAGCTCCGATATTTGTTTAATAAAATAGAAACTTTTTCAAAGATAAACAAATGAAATATTTCCGGTATGGGATCGAGGGAATCAAATTTTGATGTAAAATTGAAAGCACCTGAGACTCCGTCTGGGAATTTTTAAAGAAATTCTCATCTCAAAAGTAAATTGAATTTCTTTTTACATCAAAAGGAATTTCTAATTTTCTCTCATTCGCGATATTAAAATAGTTCGGTATAAAATATTCACTTAGCTTCGAATAATTTAACTTTTATAATTTTGATTAGAGTCGATATAAATTAAACTAGATATCTAGATTTCTTAAAAACGATGATGAAGCATCGGGGGCAAGGATAGTGAAGAATAGTGTCTGAATGTTAAGTTTAAAATTCAGTTTTGTTTGAAATCCTACACATCAGTAAAATGTAAATATTTAAATTATGAACTTCTTAAAATAAGAAATCATAAAAACCTTCTTTCTTTCTTCATTCTTTCTTTCCCCTTCTGCTACGAATTCAAATATAAACAAGAAAAGAAAATATGGGGATATTGAAAAACACGTGCAAGGCTTAAAAAAAAAGAGAGAGAATATTCTATTTGAATTCCTCGCCTCAAAAACACGTGACTGTTGCTGCCTCTTTCAAAATAGATTACATATTCTTCGGTGTACAGGATAGGTAAGTATACACAGCAAGGAAGTAGAAAAACATTTTTCCATTTCCCAAAAGTGTATGCGGTACGGAAAGGCACGTTCTTGCTCCTAACCTAAAATTGTTGCCAATATTCGCCTGGTGGTAGTAACAACGGACGCGAGCAGGCACAGAAAACGCATCAAAACAGAAATTGAAAAAAATGTATAGCTCGAACATACTTAGAAAAAAAGAAAAAGTTTAAATTCTACTTTTCTTGAATTTAAAACGACTGCAGCGGAAGTTGGTTGGTTCTCTTCCGGAATTGGTTTAAATAAAATTTGTTCGATACAACCGCAGTTGCTAACGTTAATAAAGGGAGAGTAAATGAAGAAATTATATATAATAACTCAGGCCTAACTGGTAGTTTTATATGTTCAGTTACACCTTCTCTTTAAAAAATATATATTCCTAAACCCACCCTAGGAAAATGAATAGAAAAAAAAAACAACATTTAAATTTATGATCGATTCTGATTTTATCATAATGGACAAAATATTACCAACCGGTTGCGTACACATTAGATTAGAAGTTGATAAAACGGAAGGTTTTAAACAAGTCTACGCTCATTCTAACACTTTTTACTGAAACCATGTTGAACTGAGGATATAAAGGAGCCATTTCCACCCACCCATATTTCCTAGCAACCAAAGGGAGCTGAAATTATTAAATAATATGTATCTATAAATATCTATTTTAAAAGTAATGAAAACTTTATTGATTATAAATTTCTGGGTATTTAAAAACAGCCCCGTTCAATAGCAAACTTTTGCAAGGTTGATTTTAATGTAATCGGAAAACTGGCTGTCCCCAACGCATAGCACGCGCCAAGCAGCCCACGCTCCAGTTCATTTCGGGGTCAAAACGTCTACTCCAAGACAAGAAAGGGCGATCGAATAGAAAATAGAAAAAAAATAAATAAATAAAACGAGAACTAAGAAAGATAAATCGGCTTTTTGTTCGGTTGGAATGGCGCTAACAGGGTTTCAACTGCAAGAAGAAGAAGAAGTAAAAAGGAGGATGACATTTTGGGACTTATTTCTCTAAGTTGTTATTTTTATCTACGCTGGTGGCTTGTTTACTAAGGTTTTTACTGACCAAAAGAGCGAGAAAAGAGCAACTCCGAAGCATCTATCAAGGCCTTGCCTACCACTAGAAAATAAAAGCTCACCATAGATCCAAATCGCAAATTTTTCAAAGTCTAATTAATATGGATTAGAAAGTTTAGTGAGTTAGGGAAACATAATTTCATAACTTAACGCGTTCCCCATTTTAATTGTTAATTTGCTTAATTACTCTAGCCCTGATTGTTCGTTGTAACCCCCAAATTGTTAGGTATTGGTGGATAGGGAAGAAGTAGAGGTATGAAGTACGCAAACCAGAGTTATAACGCTTCAAATTGGAGGTGTCGTAAGGACCGCGATGGAGAAAACGTTACCATTCGCTAATTTGTTTAAATACTTAATCCCTAATTGCTTTAACCTTGAGATTGAGGTATCGTTGGAAAGGAAAGAAGTGGAGCTATCGCACGCTCAAAGAAGAAGAACATTATTATACATTCATTACCGCAAACAACAAACATCTACCCGGCTACGAGCGATTAATTGGCATTCGAACAGATCAAATAGAGTTCAACGTACGCTCAAATAGACATATCAAATACAACTTGTGTCATATAATACACCCTTAGAGACTTAGACCTTACATCGCAAATAAGGTAGGTCTGAGGGTAAAGGTCCAGGGGATGCGATTCTCTGTTCTCTATGGGTTCGTTATAGGCGAGCGCTCTATTAGTACGGGGCTACGTCGGTATGACTCCCAGGGGGGTTATGCCCCATGCACGTTGCTAAGTAATATCGCGGTTATGGCCAGCTCCTCTCACTCCCGATTAACGTTAGGGCTTATACATAGTGGAGCGCACGAGCCGCGTGCACCAGGAAACGCCAATTTGAAAGCGAAATTGAGGGGATCGCTCAGGCACTTCCATCAAGTTATACTGGAACCTGACTATGCAAGAATCGATATACTTTACCGCAATAAAAATATTGCAAAGGCTTTAGTTTTAGAATATCATTAACGAGCACTATATATTGCACAATATTATCGAGCACTCTAGACACCGATGTTAAAACGCTTCTAGATCGTTTCGAGCTACGTCGATTAATTAAATTCAGCCCGGAGTCTCTTAGCGCGATGAATCGTGCGAAGATGCTTTAAAATTCAGCTAAAGTTACTCGTTAAAGCCTCTAAAGCATCAACGACAAATAGACCAGACTATTATCAATGCATATTTAAGTATTTACACGTCTATTGAAAGCTTTTGAACTAAATACAATGTTTACACAGGGTGCATACGTAATTTACAAAACTTTCAGGATTACCAGAGTGCTTCTAATAAATTTCTCAAGCGTGTCGATTTACATTAAAGCGCTCTCTATAATCTAAAATAGCCTACAAGTCAAAGAAATTTCTCCCGTAAATTCGGTTATGGGTCTCGCTAAGTTTATTTCGTCCACGGTTTGGTGTTTTACTAATAATGATTTTCCCTCTAAAAATGTCTCTCGAGACTTGCCTGTTTTCCAAGTTCGTACGAACCCTGTTACATGCCGACTAAGTGGTTGGACAAACAGAAATTTAAATAAACAATAGAGCCATTATGATTTTCTACTGAATTAGTTTACGTTTGCAAATTTTGAGTTCAATGGAAACAGTTTAGAGGAAGCAATAACTAGGTCAGCAACTGTAGTTGATCGACATTCAAGAGTCGATCATCTTGACCTATTCAGCTCAAAGGCTAAGCACTCCCAACTACATCTACGCGTAATCTTGTCGAACAAGATTAGGTTTGCGTCTTACCTGTCCGATGTCTTGCTTGAGCTTGTACTGATTGAGTTGAATATAGTTCTGTCGGGTTTCTATCGAGACGCGTCGGCATTCTCTGGGAGGATGCCGTCTAAGCCTCGGCGAAGAGTTGGGCGAGCAAAAGGGGGAATAAGGCAGTGATGGGTAAATGGGTCTTTCGGGACCGTTGCTGACCATGTGACTGTCCTGAGAATGACTGTACGTGATTCGTGGCACTCGACCTTTCCCGCACTTGACCAAAGGTCGGTGACCACCACTACTCGCTCCGTTTCCGCCTCCTTCCCACGTCGTCCCCGCGGGAGATACTTCGAGATCGCTTGTTCCCATTGGGTCCGTGACCAAATTGGTCACTAGGGGTAGCGAGATTTTACGGCCCGCATGCTGCGTGGGTGATGGTTCGATAGACGTCCGTTCCGGCCCCAGAGACAAGGCGGTCACGGATGCGGAAATAACATCATCGTCGCCATCATGACGTTCGGTGGTCAACGCGAGAAGCGGTGGCGGATTAATCTGTCTAGAGGAACATTCCGAGTAGCTTCTTGAAGGTCTTCTAATAGACGAAGTCTGGGAGACATCGTCAGTTCCGTTTTCCCCTTTCGCGGTGCAAGTACCATGACCATTTTCCGCGGAAGATGATGGAATTGTTGAGTTATTTTCCGGATATCGCGGCGATACTAGTTTCTCTTGTTGTTTCGCTTCCTCCGATTCTTCAACGCAGTTATGCCTAAAAGAATAAAAACAAAATAATCTTGAAAAACATGACCTTTGAAATACCCGGAGGATGTTAGAATATTTTCCATTTGAATTGCCCACGCGGAAAACTGTTTTCGTACAAACCCCTCGAGTTGACGCTTACATAAAACACAACAGATAAATCGACCCCGAGTGGGAAGGTAAAATAACACGCGATGTTGTTAGAAAGCAATATTTTAAATTACAAAGTTAGAACATAAGTTTATAAGATATTTTCCATAAATATGACACTACCTATATTTCGTAATGCTAAAGACTTACTAAGAGATAGTTCGAGAACGACGCGAGAAATGATTACACTCGGTTTTGCAGTCCATCCAGTGACAAACTTATGGAACGTATTTTATGAACATTTGGTAAGACTGCGTATCTCGCAACTCCAGAACAGAAGACTTGGTAGGTTAAAATAACCCCTAATGTCATTACAAAGCCACTGTCTCGGTTAAGAGATATAAAACCGCGGAACATACACACTGAATAAATTTAAACCTTCCTGAATTCAAGATCTAAATTTGCGTAACATTCCTTGTCGTTTCGATCCAGCAAGGCTTAGTTTTAAGCCTTACGCAATAATCTAGAGAATTAATACTGCACCAGAGTGTTAATGGGAAAATGGAACGTTGAAAACAGTAAACACGAGGCTAACTCCTAGCTCGTCGTAAGTTTTATAACCTTTACAACGACACTTAATAAAAGGGGTTCCAATTTAAACATTCCCAAGTCGGCGTCTTTTAATACGCGTCAATTATTTACAAGAGCTGTGTTTGAAGAGTTTAATACGGTAGAAAATGTCTAATAGGAGAAACAGTCGTTAAAGTAGGTATAGGAAACTGTACCCGAGCGAGAAAGAGACCGTTTGAAGTTAGTTGAAAATGAAATTTATTTTTTCGCCAATGAGTTAAGTTTTAGTCAGAAGTTTATGCCTTGAAGTTTGGAAAAGTTTCATCTTACCACGACCAATTTGAGATTAAAATTTAGGGGACGTATTAGACCATTTTGTTCTTTCACGGGGAGATGTACCACGTGGTGCATGATGGCTATCAAGTTAAAATATTTACCAGGCCAAGAATGAGACCATTCCTGGGTAGCAAAGGGGGCGTTTCAATAAAGAAAAGGTCATAGATACTTCACGCAACACGAGCTTTTTGTCTTAACTAGGGAAATGTTATCAAAAACGGACTAATCATGGGGATAATGTAATTTGAAACTATTTACTTCGACAACTTGGCTTCTGTTATGGTTCATAAGGGGTTCCTAACCATTCGCACTAAAGATTCTTCCTGGTTGTTTCCTAGCATCACCAATTCCATCCTCTTAGGAGATAGGGTTTAGAGGAGCGAGGTTGAAGTAGGGATGAATATTATGCAAGAATTTCCGGGAACCGTCTTGATTAGAGAGAAAAGGGGATTCCGGAGGCCATGGTTCGGCCGACGCTTATGTTTCTGACACTTGACGGCCAGAGTATTAAACGGAAAAGTATAAATCCCAGGGTTTTCTTCTAAGTACTTAAGACGATATTTCGTTAAAACTTCTCTAAAGTATACTCTCCTCCCAAGAGCCACGAAGCTAAGGTGGGGAATAGCGCTAATAAACCATTTTGCAAAGTTGGAGGTTTTCTCTCATTAAAGAAAGCGAGAAACTTTTCAAGAAAAGGAGAAATTTAGCCTCGAAACACGAGAAACTAAGATGAGAAGATTTGTTACAAATTTAAATATTTTATATTAAATTTTTAATACCCTTGTTTCGAGTTAGAACTCCTTTCTAAAAGAATTTTATTTTTGCAAGAATAAAAGGTGCATGCAGCGCAGATAAACTTAAAATATTTAGATAAATTAACTTCAGAGGTTTTAAGTTTATTTTTCTATTTAATTAATTAATCACCAAAGGAAGGATTACAATTAATATTTTATAATATGCGATAACAAACATCTTTAGAAAATTTAAATTCTATAAAATTTATAGGCCATAATTTTCCTAAATAATCCCCATAAACGTCCATAATTTTCTATTCACCATGCAAGAATTATTTTCTTCCCTAAAATTCTACTTAATCTAGAAGTAGCTATACCAACTTTTCCTATATATATATATAAAATACATATAATTTCAAAAATAACATAACACGAGATCTAGTGTAGAGGGCCTACAATAGTCGAGCAGCGTGCAATTTTTACTACGAAATGAAACTGAAACGCAATAGAACGAAGTCAGGAGCGTGATTCAAATGGAGCGTCAATCAACCCGAATTAATGGAAAACTTTAGCCACAGTCCACCCATAAGAGGGGGGGGGGAAAGGAAGCTAATAGGCAGGCCTTGATATAAAAATCGAAATTTTGGATCTAATTTAACACCCCTTCCTCCCCTGTCTGTTGATCACTCGCTTCCAACGCTTGCCAAGAAGAGTAGCGAAGAAGGGACAAATGAGTTATGTGTAATGGTAGGTACAGGGCTATGGATGGAGGTCGTTTAAAAATGGTAACGCTTGGCTAGACGCCTTATTGGAAAATTTGTGTCGGAATGACGCTTTAACGGTTTTAACGCATTCAACGGGGCGAGGAACATAACCGCTAAAAATGGCTTAACTTTTATATTATGGCCATGCAGGAAAAGGGTGGGGTAGTTGGGGACAAACGCGGAAGGAGTAAATCAAAAATTCCTGTACATAAAATCTGGTCGATTTATAACATGAACTAAAACTTTCAATTTGAGCTGCAGTAAGGCTTTCAATGGGAAATATAACGCGATCTGGCAGCTTAAAGACAATAGATCTAATCAAAATTGTTTGTAAAATAAATCCATAATTTTCAATATTTGGTGGACCAAATTAACAATTCTATATACGCATGGCGGTTCCAGAATTTCAGAGAGAGAGAGAGAGAGAGTTTTCGTTTTCACAGAAAACCTAATATTGTTTTCTCGTTATAAAATGAAAATTGAATCAATCTCACCTATCGCAACGATGTTGAGGCGTAGTAGGGGGCCAAGAAGGATCCCTAATTAGCATTTTGATTGTCTAATTAGCCAGAAAGCGGAATTACGAGAGTTTAATTGTTTGTGTCCAATTGAAACCTCGTGCGGATGGGGTTTCCTCTCTATAGAACACGCTTTAACGGAAAAGCGCGCGTTCCTGGAGCTAGCGCGTTACGCGTACGTCTCGCTTATAAATCGAACTCGGTTCTACAGAACCAGGAGTTTTCCGTCCAGATAAGAAACATCCTGAGATAGCGAAGCAAGCTCCGTCACTAGAGGCGCTAGTGGCGAGAGTAAATCCATACTCCACACGGTAGCGTAACCTAAGTCCGATAAAACCACTCTTTTTCCAGAGAAAATCGTGATCTCTACCCGGGAATCAAGCGCTTCAACCCTATCCTCTCTCTCATTCATACTCGGTAAATAAAAATATTACAGCCCACTTGTTCGCGCGATTATGGCTCCCCAACAATCAGAACAAAAATGTGACCTAAATTTGCCTGCGCGCCAAAAATTTGATAGGATTACGCTAGCTAACTCCTCTTCGACTTGTACAATAGTTAGAAACTGAACCAGGCCTAAATTAACCCCTTTTCGGTCACCCGGTTTAAACGCGGAGGCGTGAAGAGACGCCTTTTTGGCGAATTCTCTTTCTAGGACATTTGGACTTAAGGGACGTTGGGGCTAAAAGTCGGATCGGACACACGCTTCGTTAGACCTTCAATCGAATTAAATGAGAAGGAAGACGAAAAAAAAGTCCGTTTGTCGCAGCCACCCGAAGTTAATTTCTTTTGGCGGTCAAATTGGAAATCTAGAACGCCAGCCGTAGCTCTACTGCTCGACTTAAGCTGCCCCCAGTTTCCGACCTACTTGTGAAAAGTCATCCGCTGCCTGCAAAAGTGTTCCGCAAAGAGTTAGGGCCCTTGAGTAATTATTTTTGGAAAAATATGAGAGGAATTTTTAGAGAATTTAAAGGGATCGTGCAGTTACTCTTGGGGGCTCGATAAGTTACGTCTAAATATACGTACAATCTTCTTCAACCCATTTAGTTAATTACCATTATTAAGCCTAGTTAATCGTCTAAACGTGACGGTGAACCTAAGCTTCATTTAAGCCTTTGTAATTAAAATCAACGTTAAGCCTTGGTTAACCTTAAAAGGGGTATATTCCTCCTAGTGAATTGTTTATAAAAACAAACCAGAGAGGTTAGGACAATAAATAACAAAGATAGACTAGGTTGTCACGCCTTATCACAGATAACCTAGCTACAACCAAACAAAAAAATGTTCTATTTACCAAAGTACTACAATGTCAATGTCACAAATGGATACAGGGTCGACAAACTTTTTATTTTGGAGAAAGGGAATCCCATCCCATTTAGTACTCTATCAGCAGCGTAGGCTTAAGTTCCTAACTATTCTATCGCCCATTCTGCTCTTCAACTGAAACCTGCGAACCTTAGGGAGAAGGTACATTTAGGCTTAGCAAGGGAACAAAGTCTGGGAGAATGGATCGATTGGTACAATGGAAAATAAGTAAGATAGAAAACCCAAATCAGTTCAACCACAATACGATCCCAGGATAATGTCCAAGTCATTACTATTCGTTAGATGGGACAAAATCACTCTAAGCCACCTTGGATAAAGGAGGATCTCTCACCTCCATTTGGAATTCAATGCCCCTCAACTAGCACTAGTATGTAAGTTAAGCCTAGTTTTGAATTTTTCTTTTTTAATTTCGCACGCGCTTTGAAAATGACACCATGGATGAAGGATGCGCGTGAGGAAATTTGTTTTCACGCTATAGGATCGGCAACTCCCTATCTCGAACGACAGAATATTTTGTATACACTCTGTTACAACGTCGGTTGTCAGCACGCGCAAAGCTATTTCTCTATGTAACGTAGCTTTGACGTGCTGTCAAGAGACAAAAAACTTCAGGATCTTCAGGATTTAAAATATCCGCGAGTTTTTTAGCTCGAGTGCACGGACCTCTACGTATAGTAGGCTCTAGGTAATTTGCGCGTGCTGACAACCTATGCCGTAACAGAGTGTATACAGAATATTCTGTCGCTCGAGATAGGGAGTTGCCTATCCTGTAGAGTGAAAACAAATTTCCTCACGCGCATTCTTTATCCATGATGACACGTTCCTTTGTTTCCCAATTTTTAAATTCCGCGCGCTTCAGGAATTGACAGAGAAATGTCACGTGATTAGGGAATACAGTCAGTCCAACGTTACTAACATACTTTTATATAAGGGTAGAAATTCCTTTGGGAATAACCCATGTCAAAGAAACTAATCCTTCCCTTTAGAATGGTTTAGGTATTTGTAGCCAATTTAGCTACTTATTTTAGTTTCATACCCTTCGCAACTGAAATAAGGATGTAGAATTTGCATCTAAACTATCGTCAAGATTCACGCTTGTTTTAGATTCCTCAGTTATGGAGCCAACGATTGGCTTCAAACATCTAAACCAACCTGTATAATCACCTAGAAAAGTTATTCAACGTTGAATATATAAAGAACATTAGAAGATAAAAGTAGAGGTAACAAAACAAGAAAAGAAAATTCGGTCTCTAATATGTTACATAAGATGCAGTAATGTAAAATATTTACCCAAGAAAAAACCCTCATGTCTAAGTTTAACTTGCTCCATTCAAAATTTCTAAGCACTATTTCTGCTTACTTTAAAATATGAGGTTCTTTTAAAACTTAAACCCTTTCTCTCGTGTGGGATGGAAATTTTATTCAAAGAGGCTGAGATCGTGTAATGATTTCGAAATAAATAAAAAAAAAGCTATATATATATAGCCAAAGAACAGCCATAGAATTGAAATGAAGTTTTGATTCAACATACGCTTGCCACGCGGTATATAAGGAAAAATAAAAAAAAAGATAAATTCCAAGGAAAACATCGGGCCTAAAAACTTTCTCCCAGGCGCTCTTATCGTATAGAAAAAGAAGATTGGCAAGGAAACCTTAAGGGATTGGCGATGAAAAGGGAGAAGGCTTGGGGCTGCTGCATGCCACATTCAATTCTTTCTTTCAAACGCCCGCATGGCGATACAGTATCTCTCTCTCTCTCTCTCTCTCTCTCTCTCTCTCTCTCTCTCTCTCTCTCTCTCTCTCTCTCTCTCTCTCTCTCTCTCTCTCTCTCTCTCTTAAAACGAATTCAGTGTTTTACCCAGAAGAGAGGAGGAGAAGAGTATTTACTAGGAAGTTGGTATTTTCTAAAAGATAAATTATTTTACCTCCTTGGTGGAAAGGTTTATATAAACATTGTGGTACAATATTTTAAGGGTCATTAAAGGATAAATATATTGTTTGTTTTCAACGGAATAAAGTTTGAAAATCGTAAACAAAACGATTAAAAGTACCTAATTAGGGACTTTTATCTTCAAAATATTTCCAGGAAAGTCTTCACTTTAAAATATAAAGCCATATTTTCTTGACATATTTCGCGGTATTAAATTGGGAAATTTCTGGGAACTGGGTGCATGGGCGTCCAAATTATAATTCGAAAATTTACTGTAATTAATTGAAAATAAATTAAAAAAAAAAACATTTACCTTGGTAAATCGCCTATTTTCGGAGCTCTAGTTCGTCTACAGGTCTTTTGATTCCAGCTTTGACACTGACAGCTAGACGCTGTAAAATATAAAAAAAGAAAAAGTAAGTTATAAAATTTAAATATTATAAATCGAGTTATTCTATGTCATTTTGAAAGTTACGAATATTTTAAGAATATTCTCTAATATGTACAAAATTAAGATTGTTTTAACACCTTCCATTTCCTTATAAACTTACAAATTCAGAGCTTTACTTTAATTTTTAAGCAAGAATTATGGAGGAAGTCAACGGGGCTTCATTTTAACATCCGTAATATAAATTTTTAAAGAAAGAACACTATAATATTTATAACTTCAGTTTTAATAAATAGAAGATGTGTTCTTAAGGAATATCATTGAAGGGCTAAAGCGTGAAAATGTCAAAGGTCATGCGGGTTTGGCAACCAATATAATCCCAGCAACGAGTGAGTAGGTCTGTAATTCAAAGATAAGGGAAGGGAATACGATGGAACCCAAAAGTGATACATATTTGATTAAAAATGACCCAAATATTTCAGATTGCCTAGCGTCTCTAGGGCTTCACGAGATAAGAAAAAAATACCTCTCGATAAAAAAGGCGATACAGCTAAACGTATGAAATTCATTAACGGGTATTAAATCAAAAGAGATCGAGTCCCGTAGAGAGTGAGAGGGACTACTGACATCAGTTAAGCCTTGTCAAGAAAGGGGATTAGGCTAAATACGAAACGAGATATGGTGCATTATAGCTTGAGCTTTTCCACTTTTTTACCTCTGGTGATTTATTAATGAGGAGGGAAAGATTAGATGGGAGGGTTGTTATGCAAAACAGCTCGTGAAAGAAATAATCCATATATACACACACATTTAAAAAAAGAGGAAAAACCTAGCTCTAATTGACTTTATAACCAAGTCGAGGTCCTTCAAGCTTAACTACTACTAAAAAAGATCGCATTTGGTTATGTTTTCTTAAAAGATTTCTCTGAAAATTCTGTCGTGATTAATCATTAGATTTAGGTCATACTGTTTACTGTAACAGCATGCGGGTCTCAAAGTTTTAATTAAATGAGAGAGAGTCACTGTCAACTAAATATATTAATTAAAATAATTATTTTCTGAGAAGAAAAGTATTATTAAAACTAAATTTTAAAGTACTAAAATGTCTATACTTAAGGACCCCGGTGTTGGTAACACCTCCGGGACATTTTCTTTAAGATTCTGATTCAATTCTATACGAAGAAAGGAAAAATGAGTGCTCAGCGAGTATATGGAATCATCATTAGCTCGACTCGACACTCGAGTTGGTACTTAAAGAGGCGCCTGTCTCGTAGCTACAAATTTGCCAGAAATATTTCGCTTTTTAATTTTTGTTCTCCTCTCTCTTTCTCTCATCCGCGAAGTCTTTTGAATCTCATTGTAACTTAACGAGATATTATATAAAAGTGAATCAAGAGCGCCTCAAGTCAGATGAGAAAAGGATGCTAATAAAGTTACTTTGGATCTGAGAGAGAAAGAGACTTTTCATCTAGGGGAAAAATGGTGGTTCTCAAAGACAAGAGACGGGAAGGGGTAGGTAGAAAGGGAGAAAGATTCGCGTCGTAAAACTTTCGTTTCATTAGCCACCATACTTAATAATAAAGAAGGATCGGATAAGTTATTAAGGGGGGTAATAAAATCAGATTGCCTTTGTTTTCAACCTTATGAAAGATAACACTTAATATGAAAAGGAACCAGGGGGGAAGGGGGGTTGGCTTGAATTTATTATATTTGAACTCTTCACGCTCCTTGACCCTATATATAAACAAACTGCACCAGATTCATAACGATTTCAATTTAAAACTGCATGGAATAAAAGAAATGAAAACAGAACAGAACAGAACAGAACCAGCTCAATTCTGCATACTAAGTGCTTCGGGGCAAAATACTTCTCTTTAAAAATATATAAATTGCTTTTGGGTTTTTATTATTTTAATTTTTTATTCTAATCCGCGTTGAAATATTTTATTTAAATTGTTAGAACTTCGTTAGAGCGGAATATTATTATTATTCGGAGATCGTTATTTTCCTAAACAAGGGCTTTTCGACCCCGTTTTATAATGAAAATGCTCCTATGCTTGTACACGTTTGTAAAAGGGTTAAAGGACGTCCACTGCAGCCTCGAAAAATCAATTCTTTTTTAAAACTTAACGACTCAACGACCACATTTAACGTATATACTTAAATTCTGTTTTGGGAAAAGTTTCAAGTTAATACCCCTATAGGCTTAACTTAAACTTTGGTTATTTGGTAAAGCGTAATAACATTTACGGCTGCTTATTAAATTTGAAATAGAAGAGATATAGTCGTGACATTTAGGTTTAAAGGTTACATACTGTAACCTCCCGTAATAATCAAGGGACCTCCTGGGTTTCCACTCCAGGGGTGTACGGTTACATAGAGGATTAACACACAGTGTTACCTCTGACCTTTCCCCGTACTATATAAGCATCGACTGCTTATCCTATTAAGTCAGTCATTCTCCACTACTAGAATGTAGTAGTATGCTCGAGCATAGGGCGTCTTGCCCTGGTAATGGACTTCATCATTAATTAGTAATTATTATTATTATTTCTTTAATTGTATTAATGCAAGTCGGCATTATTTATTGTTTAATTAGTTAGTTAATAAAGTATGATTGAACCTAAGGAACAGTGTAGTTATTCTTAGTAGTAGCCAAAGCTTTTATGGCCACGTGGGGCGAGTTTATAAATATCGCAAGCGTGGTTACATAAATGGCGAGCTTGCCAGGACCGATCGACGGGTCCTAGTTTATTGTAACTTGCTTTGGCTATGCTAAGCCTTAGAGTGATCGGAGTTTGTAGTAATTAGTTGTTAGAGTAAAGTTAGGGTAGTGACGTTGCGGTTCCGCACTGCGGATTGGACTAGCCGTGACATGCACTATTGAGTCTGAGGGTCGCTCAAAACCTTCCTTTACAACAATTCACTGCGATCACAAAGTTCAACTCATACTCAACTTCTTCAGAAGCAAGTTATTACTTGGCTTATTTCCATGGGACATTCCCTACGGAGAGGAATCTACAGTCAGCAGTCAACGCCTACAGAGGACGATGCTGAGTCAAGCTCTTCAACGGAAGGTGGGAGTGCACACCACCAATCTGCGAAGACTTCCTCAACTACATCGTCTGATACGGCTGCTCCAGATCTGACTGGACGTATTCTAACATGGGAGGAAGAAAGCCAGGACGAGCCATCCGATGCTACAGTTCCTGCTTTCATCAAAACTCCTTATAACTTTAAATGATTAACCTAGTATGCTAGTTAACTGGAATCTTTTAACTATCTGTTACATTGTTTAAAGTTAATTACTATTATTTTGTTTTGTTAAAATTAGAAAATTTATGTAATTAAGTTTTCTGCCGATGAAGTCCAATCTTTGTCGTCTGGGGGGATGTAACCTCCCGTAATAATCAAGGGACCTCCTGGGTTTCCACTCCAGGGGTGTACGGTTACATAGAGGATTAACACACAGTGTTACCTCTGACCTTTCCCCGTACTATATAAGCATCGACTGCTTATCCTATTAAGTCAGTCATTCTCCACTACTAGAATGTAGTAGTATGCTCGAGCATAGGGCGTCTTGCCCTGGTAATGGACTTCATCATTAATTAGTAATTATTATTATTATTTCTTTAATTGTATTAATGCAAGTCGGCATTATTTATTGTTTAATTAGTTAGTTAATAAAGTATGATTGAACCTAAGGAACAGTGTAGTTATTCTTAGTAGTAGCCAAAGCTTTTATGGCCACGTGGGGCGAGTTTATAAATATCGCAAGCGTGGTTACAATACTATTTATATTTACAAATGTCACTAATGCAAAATGTATAGCGGTATAAATGTTGACAAGTTAAACGATGACAGTAAAATCCATGGGGTGGGGGAGGGGGCACCCACTTGAAAAATCAAGAAAGAAACATGATTTCAGAATAGCAGAGGAAAATCTGGGAAAGAAATCCAATTATTTTAAATCTATACCATTCCGAGAAATTCTTGATTGAATCGGTTGAATCGAGAACCCATTTATAAGATCTTGAGAAAGTTCAAAGATATATAATGTAAAGATCCCCAGTTTCTTCCCCAACAATTCCCGGTTCTCTAACAAATAGCCAAGTAAGTTCACGAACGGACACTGATTGATGTAATCCCAAGTATTAAGTATCATTGGAAAGTGAAGAAATAGGACTATAAGATACTCAAAGGATATCCCCGAATCTCTTATAGAGCCTTAGTTAAAAGATGTCGTGTAAATAAGTCCATGTTCTCTCCCTATTTTGTGTTCATTAACATTTTTTTGCATACCATTTTGATTACATTAAGAAATATATAGGAAAGATTTCAAGTGACTTGGAGTGACGCTTGGTAAATAGGGTTTCGTTAAGAACCCCCCAAAAAATATATATATTGCCTTGAGGGAAATCAGACATCTTCGGTAATAAAGAGGCCTTACCGAAAATGAGTTTTGAAAGAAGAAAGTGCGCGCTTCCGCAGATGGATGAAGGGGGGGGGGGAGAAAAACCAGTCAATTTACGGTAGAAACAAAAAGAAGAAAGAAAGAAATACCTCTCAAAAGGTAAGCGGGTAGCCTCTGAAAGAAAAAAAATGAAGCTGTCTGCTTCTTGAAGAAGCGGATAGCAGCTGCGGAGGTTTCTATCTAAGAAGGTGTCACTATCTATAAAAGAATGGCATTAATCCTACCATCGTCTATCTATGGCCATTCTTCAAGTGGCTACTACCAGGGAGAGAGGAGGTAAGATGGAGCGGTAATTATGATGGGCAATGAAAGTCTCCCCCCCCCCACAGGGTACTTTGCGCATGTGCGCCGCAACCATTTGGTAGGCGATTGTTAAGTGCTGCCGCGTAGCGCCATTGTATTTGAATGGGAACTAGACACGGAGGGAATCCGTACCGTACCGTACGACCCTACCGGAACGCTGAGGCATGTTGGGAGGGGTTCGTTGCCGTAGATATAATTGGGTGTACAGACTGCAACGTTATAGATATGAAAGTTTCGGCTCCATCTCCTCTCTCCTTTAGGCTACTAAAAAGTTTAAGGGCTAATATTAAATCTATTGTTCAATATAGTACAATTTTACTGAACTCAAAACAGTTCGCGTTGTTTTCTCAAACTCATTTCCTAAAATAAATCCGTATGGAAATAAAAAGAGGATGTCATTTATCTAAAAGATAAGATCAAGCAGTGACGGCCAATATTTCTCAAGAAAGTAAGAGGGAGAGAGAGAAAAAAACCGAACGAAAGAATTTGTCCACAAACATTCCAGTGGTCGTTATCCTATAAAGCTCTTTTCCCCGATTCTTCCCCAAGTTCCGTTTCAAAGTACCCGTGGGAGAAATAACTCGCGGAAAATGTCAAAAACTCTGCTATAAAACTATAAAGTTGAGGAAGAAAATTTGTAGAGTTTCGTCACGAACAAAATTAAGAAGGTAAAAAAAGAAGCATCTTTTAAAGAGCCTAGGAGGGTTGAATAGACTCGTTGTACAACATTGTACAACTTCAAAGAAAAAAAAAATTACAATCAAAAATAAGTGTAATGGTATATCCCTTCCTTCCTCATTTAGCCTAAGTCGTTAATTACTCGTAAAACCTGTTTCAGTTTCAATCAAATTAATTAAATCTAATTTCATAAAGGGAGAGTAACACTACGCCTTAATTTGACGCTTAATTTATACCCAAAAACTGATGCCAATTTTAATTGTCTTCCATTATAACAATAATTAGCTAAACCAAATATTTATAAATATTTTAAATTTCTTTAAAGTTTGAGTCAAACTTGACCTTAATGCGCATTTAGGTGATTAAATTTACTTCCCCTTTAATGATTCTTGACATTTTGACGCGGGTTTTCATCGAAATAATTCGAATTCATAATAAAAGCTTGTTTTAAAAGAATTCCAAAAATGTCCCCTGGTTATGAAATGAAAAATGAAGGAGGGGTTATTTCTTTAATGACATCTTTTGTTGGGATTTAAAATTTAAATGATTTCATATATAAATCCTTGAATAAATTTATTAAGGTAAAAAAGCACGTGCAATAAATATCAGGTTCAAACGTCAGTACGGTCAAAGCTGGGCCCCTCTAAATGAAAAGAGATACAATCTCGCCTCATAAAAACTGTATTTTCAACTTGATTCTCAATCCGCAAACTATTTGAATATATCGATTTAAATTCTATTCTTTTCAAGCATTTTAAGATTCATAATAATCGCGACTTATGTTACGCTATTGATGTCTGTCTGTCAAATGAAACTGAGCTTTCAATTCAATTCCAGATGGTTTATTATTTGGGTATACTTCTTTAGTATAAGGTTAAGGATTTTCAAGTGTATATATGCTTATACAAGGGACTGCGTGTGATTTTCTGAAAGTTAAAACACACATACAGGACTCTCTCTCTCCAATAAGAGGTCTTAATTTAGCTCCTGAGTCACTCACTCAAAGTGTTTTTAAAAAGGCTTAAGTGTTAAATAAAAATGAATTTAAAAACGGGGTTGGAATAATACCATTAATATTATGATAGCCTGTTAATAAAATAAAACGTAAATCAGGATAATTCTTTAGTCTTAAGAAAACAGAACGAATTTTAAAAACCAATAAATATTTTTCTACCATTGCACGTCTGATAAATGCTAATAGATCTCTTGGAAAGGGTTTATTTAAACGAAGACTTACGTCATCATATTAAAAAAACATGTCTTTGTTGCCAAATAAAAAGGAAATTCGGAAATGATTGCGCTATTACGAGCAATAAGTAAAATTTTCCTCGATTTCCAGAATTTGCAATTTGAGATAAATATTGTTATCGAGAAAAATGAAACTTATTTTATCACGTGGTACGAGTTCTTCTACATAGCTAAGATTAGAAACGTGCGTATTCGTCATAACCCAGAATGGAAATAAATATATTTGCGCTTTAATAAGCAATTTCTTTGTTTAAAGAAAGAAAAACATATAATTAACAGTTTCGGTTTTCAAAATATGAATGATAACGGAAAACCTTTCACGCTTCTATTTCTTCTTTCGACTCAATCCTCTATTCCTTACAAATCTTTACGCTGACTAAGATGAAACTAATCTGAAGTTTTTTTTGGAGGTTTTTTTCTTTTTTCTTTTGCAATTTAACAAAAATCGAATTCCAGCTTGGAAATAATTACGTTAAAAGCAAAAAGGAGAAGACGAAGAGCTAACGCTTTGTAACTCATTCTGAGATTTATAAAGAAAAAAAAATACAAGTAATTCCAACCTTGATCGATTTTGCAATTACATTTGCTTCTTATTACAAGATAGTAGCAAACCTGAGATGAAACTTTGAAACGTCTCCTAAAAAATCGATACTCATTTTATTGAAGAACATATGGGATCATTTGAAAATACGAGACGACTAAGATGAAACGCGAGATTTTTTCTCTCCCAAAGTCGATAGTTAAAATTCTAGTGAAAGAAATTTTGAAAAATTCGGAAATTTCTCGGTACAATTTTACTAATGAGGTAA